>NC_051156.1:49107431-49347430 GCF_013339745.2 Dermacentor silvarum | reverse complement strand
TTCTTAAAATACGTAGGTATACGGGTTTATTCTAAACTACTTTCTATATAAAGAAAGGTAGATCTACATAATAGAAGAAACTTAGCAATAACATAGAAATAATAAACTTAGTAATCCCATCAGTAGGTAAAGATTAGTAGTAGTTCGTCGAAAACAGTGAAGATAAAGGAAATGCACACCTGACATTACCGGTTATATACTCAGATTATCTCGGTTACCGCCAAACTGCACAAACTCTTCCACAGCCATGTATGTGATCAGGCGGGGACACTTGCCAGCAGCTCCTGCATATCATTCCTGCAGCGATCACTACAATCAACGCAATGTTCCAGCGAGACCTTGCAGCAACGCGGTGTTGGCTTCGGCTGTTCAAACTAACGCAACCAGGATAGTTGCCGGATGCCCACCCGGGCGCATCAGCTGTTTTCTGAACTCTCATTCCTCGCGGTCCTGCGACCGCCTGATGCTACATCATGGGAGATTGAGGAGGAAATCCTCCTAATGAGCAGCAACAAAATTGTTTCTTCTGCTCCTCATAATGGTTCGTGTTCCCCTTAACTTCATGTTGCACAGCCACTCGATAATGGAACAGCGGGAGTCGGGATGAATAATGCCGACCAGTATCACCTTTAACACGTGTGTGAAAAACTTTACCTTGTGTATGCTAAACTAGACACCAGTGCATATGAATCACCCGTGAATCCTCAATTACAACTGTCCGGTCAGTACGACCCAACCATACCGCATGTTTGGTTGCTCACGTCTGCTCAAATGTAATTTTGCTGTCGTAAAAGTTGGTTTTTCTGTTTGCTGATATAACTACATGATCTCTTATCCGTTTGTGCTGTCCTCGCAGTGAGCAACAAGATTTCAGAAAAGACCTCCTTCAGTATCGATAGGCGTTTGGAGAATTTTCCATCTTTGTTGTCGGAAACCAATGCTCGCTTGTGACGAGGGATTTCATTTCCCTAAGATCGTTTGGTGTATCGGTGCGAAGGCCTTCCCATTTAGGCAAGCACAACAGCTATGTCATCCGTATATCCTTAGGGAGCAATTCTGAGCAACTCCAGATGTTAGAGATTAGGCAAGCCTTTAGATGTGCGTGTAGTGCCGATATGAGTCATTCGGCCCAGACGGCATTCTCTACACAGGGTCCTGTATCGACGTGAGCAAATGCTCTGCGCATACCGAAGCTTGACCTTCAGAAGGAGCTTCGGAGAGAGAGATCTATTGCACTATTACGGCGCGCTGGCAGAGACATGCCATTGCAATAGCCTAGATGGCATCGCTGTAGGCCACTGGCTTGCTGTTACGAGGTTGGCTACTAGTGTTCTATTATTTCTATTTCATTAATTCATAGTTTGCAAATCCTGGCGTAGCAATAGCAGCTTTTCCCGTTGCTTGTCCTGAAGCCAAGAAGTGTTCTTTTTGCGTATGCAGCTTCTACAGCGAAACATTGTCACGTTAAAGAATGGAAATGCACAAACGATATATTATTATCATTTGCGGACCAAGACAGTGCACATTTTTCTCAGGGTGTAGTTCAGTAGACATTGCGTTCAACGAATGTTGTCGAGTTTCCACGATAACCACGCGCAAAAATTACACGGAACACCATAAATAAGTTATACACCACTTTCCCCTGAATGCTTTTATCAGCACTGCCTCAATTCAGTCTTCAAATTTCACATATTTAGATCGAAAGCGTTTTGCTGCTCTAGCTACCCGCTACAAGTGAACCCAAGATGTGTGATTCGAGCAGAAGTCGACGACTTCCGTGCCAACATAGAAAAATACTGTATACTTACTCGACAAGATGGATGTAGTCATGAGCTTCCTTAGCAAGTTTTGAAAATTTGATGTAACCCCATAAAAGAGATACTTAGAAGCATGAACTGGGCATGTGTTTCTTTCCTACAAGAAAATATTCGTTTAGGTGGCTCTTGAACAGACAATTTTATTCTCGGGATGTTTCTTACGTGAAGCGTCTTTCAGTTCGGTCAGCATAAGGCTGCTACCCGCTGTTCGAATTCAGACAAATACCTAAAGAAAGAAAAATATTTTTTTTGAAGGTTAAACTTTCTTATGTCAAAATGCACCATACAAGAAAAAAAATATTACAAGAAATTTACGCCTGTTCGGGCTTCCTTATATGCATCAAGACGCTCATAAGCTATTTAAAAAGGCATGAAAAATATTTGAACTTCTATTCCAACAAAAGGCAGTACGTCTTCATTTGGGGCTTTTAACGTTCATTGTACGGAGGGAGAAGTTTCACTTATGTCGAGAATTGAGTTACAGGCGTAGTTAAAAATTAGGAATGGAATTTTCTGAAAGTGTTGGTCATATAGTCATATTTCACGCTTGCTTCCGAGAACGATCGTCGCTTTGGTACTGAAAACTTTGTATTTTAAATTTCAATTAGAATTATTGTGAGTGTTCCCTCAATAAAATAACTATTGAATATTTCTCCTTTGGTTTAAGCAGTGCGTGTGTCCGTAATGCCATAGAAAAATTTAATCTACACGAAGAATTCCTTGGAAAAAATTTAGAGTTGCACTAAAATATCGTCTGATTGGGAAGTAACGGCATAATAGGAAGAAAAACAGAACACCGACAAAAATAGTGTTGCCTAAAAATTCGTAAATGTATCGGATTCCATACGGAAGACTTGTTCACTGCTGTTCACAACGTGAGCTCTTGCTTAACGACAGTTGTCTGGGCACCATACACGCTACCTTTGGTCCCATCTTGTGGTAAATGTGAACTCGTCGGTGAAGACGATGGTTTTTCACTCTTCATTCCAGTACTCTGTCTGGGAAAATACGAAGCGCCTCGGATTGTTTGCCGCGCGCAGAATCGGCTTTTGGACGATTGTGCACCCCCTCCCCCCAAAAAAAAGTAAACGTGATAATCACATTTTTACCAATAGTGCCGGCAAGCGTGAAAATATGAGAACAAACCGTACGCGTTCGTAACCGTAAGCAGTTCAAAAGACGACACACGTACTTGCATTTTAAAGGGAAAATTTTAATTGAGTCGATAAAGTTAAGTTCGCTTGGTGTCTCCCGTTCTATTTATTTATTTTATTTATTTATTCAAAATACCCCTAAAGGCCCTCAAAGAGGGTATTACATAGGGGGACATATTGCAGTGACATGTGAATAATAACATAGTGAGTGAAAAAAAGAAAAAGAAACGCGATCATGAACATTGTCTGATATACAGCGGGTAAGTGAGTAGCAAAAGAAATAAATACAGTGGGTACGTGGAATAGGAAAACAAGAACAAAGACAAAAGAGAATATATATGCAAAGCCACAATATATTATAATTGGAAATTCTCAACAATTAGAAAAAAAACATAGCATATTAGTCAGCTACAAGGTGACAACAAGAATACACAAACTTAAAATACAGAAAATACAGAGCGCTTGCTAAAATACACAAAAACTCATAAAAAGAATACAGGTGCGATATTCCAAGTGAAAAATGGCTACGAACTGGTACAGGAAAAAAAATAAATCGATTAGGTCGGGCAGTCCGTTTAGACAATGCGATCAGTGCGTAGCAGCTCCTGAAATTTTGCTATGTTAGTCTCAGTAGCTACATGCGATGGTAGGTGGTTCCACTCAATGATAGTGCGTGGTATGAACGAATTAGCAAAGCGATGAGTGTGACATGTGGGTCGTTTTACTTTATACTGATGATCGCGGCGAGGGAAAGTGACTGCAGGCGCTTGAAATAAATCGCCAGAAAGGATTGGATGATGATAAAGTTTATGAAAAAGCGAAAGGCGGGCTGCTTGGCGACGATGCGATAAGCTTTCCAATTCGGCGCGATCTCTTAGTGCAGTGATGCTCGAATGACGTGAATAATCTGAGAAATGAAGCGCACAGCACGGTTTTGCAGGGATTCGATATTCTGAATAAGATAGGCTTGAAGTGGTTCCCAAATAGCTGAAGCGTATTCAATTTTCGGACGAACCAGTGTTACATAAGCGAGCTTTCTTATATGTGGAGGGGCATTTTTTAGAGAATGTTTGATAAAACCGAGTGAACGATTAGCTGCAGCAAGAATGACGTCAGTATGATAATGCCACGCAAGATCTGATTGAAAGTGGATACTCACGTATTTATAAGTAGTAGCAAGTTCTATTTCGACATTATTTAAAGCGTACGATGTTGGTATACGGGCACTATGTTGAGTAAATGACATTAATTTAGTTTTGGATTCATTCAGTGACATTAACCATGTAGAACACCAAGTATTAATACTGTCAAGGTCGGATTGAAGGAGTTCAAGATCGGTATTACTGGATATATTGTTACAGAGCGACGAAGAAGACGTTTGGTCATGACTTGAAGAAGACGACGCTCTGGACTTCGCGAGCAATGATCTTGTCAGCCGCTGCCATACTTGTAAATACAGTGTAAATATATTTCTTGCTTCTTTTCCCCGTAACATTTTTGGTGGAGTTTGCGGGCTCAAGGACAAGACGGATTTACGCAGCGGGCGCTCCTTGGCTGCATCTACCATGCCAGCTCAAGGCGAGGATGCTTCGGGCTCGTCGGCCCCCACGCCAACCGTCATTCTGGCACAACCGCGTGACCCCGGCTCCTTTTCCGGCACTGACAACACGGATGTTGAAGATTGGCTTCAACTTTATGAGCGGGTGAGCAAGAGCAACCACTGGAACCAGACCGCCATGCTGGCTAATTTGATATTCTATCTCGCGGGGACGGCACGCGTCTGGTTTCAGACCCATGAGGAAGAACTTACCACCTGGGACATTTGTAAACAGAAGCTCACGGATTTGTTTGGCAGGCCTGTTGGACGTCAGCGCGCCGCTCAAAAAGACCTCGCTTCGCGTGTCCAGACGTGCACCGAGTCCTACCTCACATACATTCAAGATGTGCTCGCTCTGTGCCGCAAGGTGGATCCGAGGATGTCCGAAGCTGATAAAGTGGCACATGTCATTAAGGGCATAGCAGATGATGCCTTTCACCTCCTTGTGTTTAAGGATTGTTCTACTGTACAAGCCATCCTTACCGAATGCCGGCGATTTGAAGAGGCCAAGAGCCGTCGCATTGCCCACCCATTTCCCCGCCTCCCCAATACAGCTGCTACGTCCACCTGCGAAGACCTCCGCAGTCTGCCTACGCCCAATCGCTCTGATGACATCGTCCACATCATCCGGCGTGAAATCGAAGCCGCATCTCCTATGCCAACCCCAACCCTTGGCTCCGACAATTGCCCGGCCACCGTTTCCCTGATCCAGACCGTCGTACGCCAGGAATTGGCCAACGTTGGCTTGACCAACGTCTGCTCCATTAATCGGCCTGACTACGTTTCGTCCACCTCTGCCATGCGCCCTCGAAACGTGAATGCCCCTCCGCGGTATCGCAACCCGGCTGACTGGCGCACTCCAGACGACAGGCCAATATGCTTCACTTGTGGCCGTATCGGTCATATTTCACGTCACTGCCGCTCTTCATGGAATTCGACCCCTTGGCCATATCTCCCATCCGACCGTCCTCCTCGTGCTACTTCTCGCTTCCCACCGCACACGCAACCAGTAACTCCTGGCGACACTTCTCGGCCTACCCGTTCTAGCCGCTCTCCTTCGCCACATCGCTGCTTCTCCCGCTCGCCCCCATCGCGTCGGTCACCGTCCCCAAGCTCCTTCCGGCGCACGCTTTCGGAAAACTAACGGGTGCAGCACCTAGAGGTGATGCTGCTATACCGACCCGACGCCAAAATCCTCTTCTGACCCTGCCTACACATCGGAACCTCATCAAAGTGAACGTGGATGGTGTACCTGTTACGGCTCTGATTGACACTGGCGCGCATGTCTCTGTGATGAGTGCTCAGCTTCGCCATCATCTCAAGAAAGTCCTCACTCCTGCCCCGTCGCCTGTGCTCCGGGTCGCCGACGGGGGAACGCCGGCCGTTATTGGCATGTGTCCAGCTCGTGTGAGTGTCGCCGATCATCATACTTCTGTTTTATTCTATGTCCTCGAACACTGCCCTCACGACCTAATCCTGGGACTTGACTTTCTCTCAGCCCATTCCGCCTTGATAGACTGTTCTGCTGGTGTTGTGCAACTCGCTCTACCTGTTGCTATTGATCCCCTCGATAGTGCTCCGATCCGGCTATGTTCCACAGAGCATATTCGCCTCCCTCACCTTTCCGTTTCCTACATAGGTGTTTCACCCGTTCCGCCCGTTCCAGACGGTGACTACATCGTAACCCCTAATCCGGATGTCCTGCTCTCGCATAACGTCGCATTTCCTCACACCGTCATTACCATTACGGAGAACACGTCCTGTCTTCCGCTAGTGAACTTTGGACTTTGTGCACAAGTTCTTCCGCGCGGCATATCACTTGCGCAAATCACGCCGGCCCGAGACTACCACATTTCGAGTTTAACTGCTGACGGCTCCTCGTGTGCACCTCTTGCTGTGCCTCCTGCCCCTTCAGACTTGAATGCCCTAACGAAAATGATTGCGCCCGACCTTCCGCCCCAGTGTGCCAATGAACTACGTTGCCTCCTTGCCTCGTACTGGGACTTATTCGACCTTGGAGACCGTCCTCTCGGGCAAACATCTGTTGTCAAACATCGCATTAACACCGGGGATGCGAGTCCAATCCATCGGCGACCCTACCGCGTCTCTCCTACTGAGCGAGACATCATCCAACACGAAGTTGATAAGATGCTTTCTCGTAACATCATTGAACCTTCTTGCAGGCCATGGGCATCCCCTGTTGTACTAGTTAAGAAAAAGGACAACAGTTGGCGATTTTGCGTAGATTATCGGCACCTAAACAAGGTAACCAAGAAGGACGTCTATCCGCTACCACGCATTGACGATGCCCTGGATTGCCTCCATGGAGCACAATATTTTTCGTCCATAGACCTTCGCTCCGGGTACTGGCAAATTGCCGTCGATGACATGGACCGTGAGAAAACAGCTTTTATTACTCCCGACGGCCTTTATCAGTTCAAAGTGATGCCTTTCGGGTTATGTAATGCCCCGGCCACATTTGAACGAATGATGGACGCCCTCCTACACGGCTTCAAGTGGTCCATCTGCCTCTGTTACTTGGTCGATGTGATCGTTTTTTCCCCGACTTTTGCGACGCACCTCGAGCGCCTATCGACGGTCCTATCTGTTTTTCGTCGGGCGGGGCTACAACTCAATTCGTCCAAATGCCACTTCGGTCGTCGTGAAATTTCTGTGCTCGGACATCTCGTCGATTCCTCTGGTGTACGTCCTGATCAAGATAAAATCCGGGCAGTGAAAGAATTTCCCGTGCCAACGTGCTCCAAGGACGTTCGCAGCTTCTTGGGCCTCTGCTCCTACTTTCGTCGGTTTGTCCGCAATTTTGCGGACGTTGCACGCCCTCTTACTGAGCTCCTCAAGAAAGACGCTGCCTTCATTTGGGGCCGTGAGCAAGCTGCTGCTTTCACTGAGCTGATCCGGCTGCTTACTTCCCCTCCCATTCTCGCTCACTTTGATGCATCAGCTCCAACAGAAGTCCGTACTGATGCCAGCGGCCACGGTATTGGAGCTATCCTGGCCCAGAAACAACAAGGACAAGAACGTGTTATTGCTTACGCCAGTCGTCTTCTTTCCCCTGCTGAGCGCAAATATTCTATCACTGAGCGCGAGTGTCTGGCTCTCGTTTGGGCAGTGGGAAAATTCCGCCCCTATTTGTACGGCCGGCAATTCACAGTCATCACTGACCACCACGCTCTGTGTTGGCTTTCTTCCCTGAAAGATCCTTCTGGGCGCCTTGGCCGCTGGGCTCTGCGCCTTCAGGAATACAACTACTCAGTTGTCTACAAGACCGGCCGGTTACACCAAGATGCGGACTGCTTGTCGCGCCATCCTGTCGACCCACCTGACGTTTCTATGGCCGAAATTCCTGTCACCGTTCTCTCTTTGAGTGCTTTTGAGAATATCGGAGCGGAACAACGGCGGGACGGCTTCTTAAAAGACCTTATTCACCGGCTGACTTCAACGACGCCCGATCCTTCCCTTCGAATGTTTGAACTCCACGATGGCATATTGTACCGTTGTAACATGCGCCCTGACGGCCCTGACCGACTCTTAGTTGTCCCTTCGCATCTGCGCCGGACTGTTCTCGCCCAGCTTCATGATGTGCCGACTTCCGGTCACCTTGGCGTGTCACGGACGTACGACCGCGTTCGTCGGCGCTTTTTTTTGGCCTGGTCTTTACCGTGACGTCTGCCGTTACATCGCTGCGTGTGACCTTTGTCAACGACGGAAAAAGCCGACCACACTCCCTGCTGGCCGCCTTCAACCACTTGACGTGCCATCAGAACCATTCTTTCGTGTAGGCATTGATCTTTTAGGCCCCTTTCCTACGTCTGTTTCGGGAAATAAGTGGATTGCTGTCGCAACAGACTACGCCACCCGATACGCAATCACACGGGCTCTTCCGACAAGCTGTGCAACCGATGTCGCCGATTTCCTGCTAGAAAACGTCATCCTTCACCACGGTGCCCCTCGACAGCTCCTTACCGACCGAGGCCGCTGCTTTCTTTCTAAAGTTCTTAATGACATTCTACACTCGTGCGCGACTAAACACAAACTTGCTACTGCTTACCATCCACAAACGAATGGTCTCACCGAGCGTCTCAACCGGACCCTTACTGACATGCTGTCCATGTATGTCTCCGCTGACCATCGCGACTGGGACGTTGCATTGCCATTCGTTACCTTTGCCTATAATTCTTCTCGCCACGATACCGCAGGCTTCTCTCCATTCTTCCTCTTGTTCGGCCGCGACCCTACGCTACCTTTCGACACCCTTCTGCCTGATAGCCTGCATTTCACATCAGAGTACGCCCGGGACGCCATACTCCAGGCACAAGAGGCACGCCATATTGCCCGACGTCGACTTGCGGACTCGCAGGAAAATCAGCGGCGCTTATATGACACCCGCCATCGTGACGCCCACTACACGCCGGGCGCCCTGGTTCTGCTTTGGTCTCCGTCGCGACGCGTTGGCCTCTCGGAGAAGTTGCTTTCACGCTACTCTGGCCCTTACCGCGTCTTGCGTCAAGTAATCGACGTCGCCTACGAAATCGCCCCTCTTGACCCCACCGTGGCTCAGCCTCGTTCCGATGTAGTCCACGTGGCGCGTCTTAAGCCGTATCATTCGACCGCCTCCTAACCAGCACCGGGTCGGTGCTTCAGCCGCCGGGGGTCATGTTACAGAGCGACGAAGAAGACGTTTGGTCATGACTTGAAGAAGACGACGCTCTGGACTTCGCGAGCAATGATCTTGTCAGCCGCTGCCATACTTGTAAATACAGTGTAAATATATTTCTTGCTTCTTTTCCCCGTAACAATATTACGGTATAGCACGCAATCATCGGCGAATAGTCTAATACGGGAGGACACATTATTAGGCAAGTCATTAATATAAATTAGAAAAAGTAATGGGCCTAAAACGCTACCCTGAGGGACACCTGAGGTTACGTTCACATAAGTAGAATGAGAGTTATTAACGACTGTGTACTGTTTTCTGTGTGACAGGAATTCTTTAATCCACGAGATAATATCAGGGTGTATGTTAAGCTGGGTTAATTTTAGTATGAGCCTGTGATGGGGAACGCGATCGAAAGCTTTTGAATAATCCAGAAAGATGGCATCAACTTGGAAACCAGAATCCAGTGCCGAGTGCAAGTCATGTGCAAAACCAGCAAGCTGAGTGTCACATGAGTATCCTTTGCGGAAACCGTGCTGTTGCTTAAAGATGATACTGTGCTCCTCAAGATAGTTGATGATTTGAGTGTAGATAACGTGTTCCAAAAGTTTGCAGATTGTATTAGTTAAAGAGATTGGGCGATAGTTGAGGGGCAAGGAGCGATCACCGGACTTAAAAATGGGAACTACTCTGGCCACCCGCCAGTCGTGAGGGATGGTATGAGATGTTAATGATTGCGAGAAAAGGGCACACAGAATAGGCGAGAGGCTCGGTGAAATATTTTTTAGTATCTTGTTGTTCAACCCGATATGGTCGGACGCGGAAGAGAGCTTAAGATTGTTTAATAATGAGCAAATTCCCCCCTCTCTGATAGTAATTGCAGGCATCGTTATGTCAGTGCGATTACCAATGAGAGGGCTGGACGTTAAATCCTCACGCGTAAAAACAGAGGAAAAAGCATTATTTAGTAATTGCGCGCTTTCCGAGTCGGATACAAATTCGCCCTTAAGATTAGTAAGGGCTATCTCAGGATGGCTGCGTGGGTTAAGAACACGCCAAAAACGTCTCGGGTTATTTATGAGAAGAGAAGGAAGATCGTTTCCAAAAAAGTTACGTCTCGTGGTTTTTAGCAGGGATTGGTATGCTTTTTCGCATAAATGGTAGCGTTTCCACGATTCCGATAGACGATTTTTGTCAGCGTTTCTATAGAGCCGTTTTTTCTTATTGTTGAAGCGCCGGAGCCGATCGTTGAACCACGGTGTCGAGTTGAAACACTTTATTTTTGCGACTGGAATGTGCATGTCTATCAAATTGATAAGCGTGTTTTTTAACCATGTCCAGTTTTCTTCGACTGACTGCCTTGAGTAAACGGCTAGGAATTCATTAGAAAAAGTTAATTCACTTGAATTGATTATATCGAAGTTAGCTTTGTTGTAACATCGAATATACTTGTTAGTAACATGACCTTTCTTAGGTAAGACTGAAAGGTTGCCGATTATAATGTCGTGATCGGACAAACCATCCATGTGGGACAAGTCAAGGCAAATTGCAGGATGATTTGTTAGAAAATGGTCGAGAATATTAGCAGACGAAGCAGCCTTACGCGTGGGATTAGTGATGAGCTGTGTTAACGAATAGTCAAGACAGGTTTGAAGAAAACAGTGCTCCTCTGCTAGGGTAGGGGCAGCGGATAAGATTGGCCAGTTAATACAAGGAAAGTTAAAGTCACCGAAAATCAGCAAAATATAGTTTGGAAAGCGATTAACAAGAACACAGAGAATTCTTTGAAATTCTTCAGAGAAAGTGGGACTCATGTTAGGCGGTCGATAAAATACACCAATCAACAACTGGCTGAAGTCGCATTTCACAGTGACCCATACGCATTCTAAAAAAGTGTCTATTGGAACATTTCCTGACATGAACTCTTTTTTAACTGCTAACAGAACGCCACCGCCTTTTTTGTGCTTACGATCACAGCGAAAAATCACAAACGAGGACCAACTGTTAAAAATATGTGCGTCGGACACTGTTTCGTCAAGCCAAGTTTCAGTAAGTACGACTAAAGACGCTGAGCATGAATCAATGATGAATGATAAAGCAATAGATTTGGGGAGCACACTTCTGATATTGGTAAATAAGAAGGTAATGTCACCATCACGTGTATTTTTGTCTTGCGATGATGTAGTCCGAGTGAAACGAGAGAATGACTTTGCATTGCGTGTGCATCAATCGCTATCGGACCGTGTTACACGTGTTGCGCGATCGGCCTCCGAGTCCCACTCGTAAGTTTCACTGTTGATGAAAAGCTTGTTGAATACCAGACGGATCCTATCGCCTTCTTTTCTTGCTGTTTTGGAAAACTTCAAGAGCTTACGCCGTTTCACTCGCACTGCTTCGGAAAGGTCACGTGAAACACTGAAAGCAGTGTTTTTCAATTTGTATCCATGACCTAGCACTCCCTCGATTTCCTTGTCGTTGAAAAATTTTGCGATTAAAGGACGGGTTTTTCCCGAAGAAAAACGCCCTAACCGATGAGCCCTAGCAACCGAAGAAACGGTTATGCCTAATTTGCTACTGCAGAAATCCAACACAAGTTGCTCGGAAGTTTCCCTTTTCTCATTTTTATCGGTATCAGAAATTCCAAAAAAAACAATAAGTTGCATCTTCGTGAGCGATTCTCCAAGTCGTCCACTTTGTCTTGAATTCTGGAGATGTTACCCGAGTGGCTTGTGGCCGCGCCAACCGTGATCCCCCGAGATACTTGGGCCTCAACGTTGAACATACGGGTCATAATGGTACTAAGGGTTTCGCTGTAGTTGGTCGAAGGCGTACGATCAACAACCGCTGCTACTTTGGCTTCCAACTCAGACAGGCGCCGAGAAACTGTTTCGAGTTCATTTTTCAAGGTGGCGTGAAGCTGCAATGCCTTATTGACGCTCTCAACAACATTGGCGCTGGTGGCCTCAAGCCTTAAAATGGTGTTGACGACGAGCTCAAGTTTTTCTTCTTGAGGTTTCGTCATAGGCCCAGGGTTCAGCTCTATGTCGCCACAGAGAAATAAGAGACGCCACAGGTGCGTCACAAACACACGAAAACGTTTACAGGTATCAGGTGGCCACGACACCGCAATAAGCCATTCGTCATTGTCACGATAGCTGGAAACATCGTACAGACTGACCTGCAGAAGCACCAAACATGAGCGTGGCATCCCGGGAGAAGCGATGCCGTGGCCTGTGGATCCAACAAGGTGTGCGCGCTCTTGTAGGAAGCGGTCAGCTGACATGGTTCCTTGTTGACAGCCCATGGACGCTGCCCCGCTCACCAACGGAACGGACGAACCAGCTGCACTTGGAAAAGAGCCGCAAGTCCAATCCGTCGCACAGTTCACACAGATGCGCGGACAAGCAGATTGTTCCACCGGAGATGCGTCCAAGGTGACCGGGACGGCAGCTATCGGCGAGCCGAGAGCACCAAGCAGGAACACCTGCAGAAGCACCAAACATGAGCGTGGCCTCCCGGATGAAGCGATGCCGTGGCCTGTGGATCCAACGAGGTGTGCGCGCTCTTGTAGGAAGCGGTCAGCTGACATGGTTCCTTGTTGACAGCCCATGGACGCTGCCCCGCTCACCAACGGAACGGACGAACCAGCTGCACTTGGAAAAGGGCCGCAAGTCCAATCTGTCGCACAGTTCACACAGATGCGCGGACAAGCAGATTGTTCCACCGGAGATGCGTCCAAGGTGACCGGGTCGGCAGCTATCGGCGAGCCGAGAGCACCAAGCAGGAACACCCAAAGGCCCCGGGGGCGCACACGCACGGGGACGCAGCCAGGCACTCACACAGACATCCAGCTGCAGAGCAAGTATGAATCAGTCAGCACAGGTTCTAGTTGCCGCAACCGCTGCCTCAAAAATCAGTTGCGACACTAAATCAAATGGTTGTCTTCGCTGCATCAACTTTTGTTTCACGGCAATGCAAGCTGGACGCGCGCAAAAGCGCGAGCAATTTAGCAGACGACACAAAGCCATGCCTGCAGGCATAGCCGCCGCGCCTGTGCAGATTCGCTTCGATGCGCGGCCGCGCTGGCTGCAGTGGCACTCCGCGGAGCATCACTGCTCGCGTGTTCACCGTAAAAGTGGACGACACTGTACACAATTGTGTACGCCATGGTTGTGCATCAATAGCAAAAGCACTGATGAATGTAATGATTTTTAAAATGTGCCCCATATATGTTGATCGGAAATGTGCTGCAATTTTTGGATAACGTTGGCAAAATGTTTTAGTAAAATAAGTGGGAAGGTAGACGGTTGGGTGTTTTTGCTTGGTGTCAGTATATTGTTGGATGTAGGGGGTTCACTTCTTTCATTGGTTTTCACAATTTCATGCAACAGGCCTAATATTCAAGCTGCCGGATAAGTGATTTTCATACTTTTTAATGGACTAAATAGTTGATGTTTTAATATTTGATGTTCCTGTTGTGAGTTTACGCATGGAATCCACATTCTGTACACACGACAAAACTCACTAAAGAGTTGAAAGTTCTTAATCTTTTCTGCAGCTGTGCACTTTCTATGATTCTGAAGATGCAAGAAATGTGGTGAAGGTAAGTTTTCAATCAACAGGATAAAGTGGCGTCACAACGGGTTAATGTGGATAAAGGAATTTCTGAGTAACCGCCCACAGACCGTTAGTATTAACAGCACTACTTCAGACTTTCTTCCCGTTACATCTGGCGTTCCCCGAGGTTCGGTATTAGGTATCCTCCTGTTCCTAATATGCATAAACAATCTAACATTGCATGTTACCTTTGAGATTGGAACGTTTGCTCCCGGCCTTCTGTTTTTCTCTTTCCTCCTCTTCTTTGCTGATGACTGCGTTAACTACCTATCTATCACTGACATTATTGTCCACATTGCGCTGCAGAAAGACCTAAACAGCACCGCATTAATGACTGGTGTGATCGCTGGATGATGGTCCTGAACACTGCTAAATGTAAATAAATGTCACTTTCCCTTAGTCAGAGTCATTCCAACTTACACAATTACTGACATCCCCATTGCCGTTGTGGACCAGTTTAAGTGTCTAGGCGTTACTATCGCTCACGACCTAAACTGGTGCTCGCACGTCGCTTCTCAATGGATCATCTACGAATAAAACCTTAGGATTTCTAATGGCATGTTCGAGTGATCGATTCAGAGCGCTCTGGCCGTGTTGCAAAAGTGGTGAAAACAACTTTGAAGCTGTATTACTACAATAACCGGGTATGGAAGTGATGATCCTCCTTCGTTATCATCAGAGGAATCCGGTTATGCAAGCGGTGACGCTTAGTAACCGTTTTACATTACATTTGTAGCGCTACCAGAGCGCTCGAACACGACCACCCGAATATGCCATGAAACGTAACCTTCGCAATGCTCCTGAACATGTCACGTGACTAGCATATTGACGACTGTACCTGTCATCTTTCCCTGGTGACCGCTTTTCATCGGCTGCCAAATGTTAAACGTTATCACTCGGCGCAGAACGCCCCTGGATGTATCGCAAGTTTTTCGAATGTTATCCATTCGCGCCACCTCTATACTTTCAATGCCCGGCAGTACGCTCCACCAGCGCCATTGCGTGTTCGATTCCGCCGCGCCCTTGGCAGCCGCGTGGTGGCGCCACGCAAACAGGGTCGGTGGGAATATCTGTGGGAATGCAGCGACAAATCTAGGCCTCAAGTTTAGCACAGAGAAATCAGGAATTATGATCTTTAATGAAGAGACGAGTAACTTCGTGGTGTCAATTCAACAGCAAGTAATACCCATATTTAAGCAACATAAGTACCTCGGCGTACACATAAACGAAGCAAAGAATTACTCAAGCAACCACCAAGATAATCTGAAAATAAATGAGAAGCGGAATGCAGCAATAATGAAACACAGAGCACCGTGGGGCCACAATAAGTATGAGGTGGTGCGTGGAATCTGGAAAGGAGTAATGGTGCCAGCGCTAACATTCGAAAGTGCCATTCTATGCTTAAAGGGACACTAAAGAAAAACAGGAAGTTCAGCTGTAATAAAAGAGGGACCTTCAGGAATGCATGCAGTTTTTGTTGGGTGCAAAAGTATGAGTTATTAGCGGAGGAATTCGTAAAAAAAGACCAAATATCTCTTCCTCAATTTCTCTCACCCCAGATTTGCCGCTGAAGCAGTGTCGTCACAGATTTAATTGCTCTCAGCGAATCAGAATGTGCCATGATACGTAACAGCTTGCGTAAACGGCCGAGGCGCTGGATTCAGCATGGCTGCATGCATGGTCGCTGCGTTTGCGTTCGTCGCGATGGATACCGTTGCTGCCGCTTAACCTTGCAACGAAGAGCTCGCGAGGGAAGCAGGACTGCATTTCAGCGATATTCAGTGAAACGGAGCGTGAAATGATCCTCCGTGCTCGAGGGGAAGGTGTTTCCGCGGGCGATGGCCGTGAGCCGCCGGCCGCGCCGGCGGAAAGCAGAGCTTCGTTTTCGTCGACGGAAGGCGAAGCGTCCGGTCCGCCAGGCGACGATGTTTCCGACAGAACAAGCGTAGAAAGTTGCGCACGTACTCGGTTTGGTTATTTCGTGGCTTTATTTAATGACATTGAGCACTCACCGAGCCGCCAGTTTGCTGCTGCAGGGGCACCGGTAGGGGGTTTGATGAAGGCTGCATTGACGGAACAGCTGCTCGAGAAAGGACTGGCCTCTGGGGCACGCCAAGATACTTTCCGAGGGCAGGATTATACACATAAACCGAGGGCGAGAAATGCAGAGAGCACACCATCGGTTTATCTGGCTCTTTTGCCGTTTTATCATCGGCAGAGCACTGAGCCATTGCGAACGCCGGGGAGCCGGGGCTCACCGCGCGACACCACATGAAAGGACACAATCGAGTCAACACTGCCGCTGCCCCTGAGCAAGCGCCTTGGGCCATTTATACAGCCCTGAACACTACACATACGAGGCATTTCCTGGCTGTTTCCCGCGAAGTCAACGTTTTTCGAGCCACGCAACACGCAACCAAACACCGTAGAGCGGAACAGGCGCATGCGACGATGCATTGACCAAAAACGAAACTACGAAACTATCACGACCGGATGTATCGCCACGCCATTTTTTCTTATTTATTTAATTTTGTGCTAAACTTGTACTTCCTCGCTTGAAACGGTTTAAAAAGTTGGCAAATGCTTTATATGTACGTTTAAGCTGTATTTCATTTTGCGTTTTATTAACAGTGATAAATCGCTCTCGACCAATCGCGACCGGCCTGCATTTGTAATCTCCGACGTCACGAACATGTAGTGCGGGAAATTCGAAGGGGCGTGAGCACCTATCCTTCAGTTTTTCGCTATTTTCTCGCTTATTAAACATCTGTTTGCAGTAAAAATGGTATGGCTGTGATCGGGAAAGGATAATCTACCATTTAAGCCCAACTTCCAGTTTCTCTTTAGTGTCCCTTTAAGATCGGATATCTTGTCGGGTTTGGAAGTTAACCAAAGATAAGTAGGCCGGTTGGTTTTGGGAGCCCACGGTAATACCACAAATGAGGCAGTGCAGGGTGACATGGGTTGGGCCTCTTTCGAAGTCAGAGAAGCACAGAGCAAAATTACTTTTGAAGAAAGGCTCAGGAACATGGATGAAAATAAGTAGGCGGCTAAAGTGTACAAGTATCTGTACATGAAAAGCGTAGACACAGAATGGAGGAAGAGGTCAAGGAAGTTGGCAACCAAGTACAGGATAATCGAAACTGTAAACAGACAACCAGGAGTCATCAGAAAGAAAGTGAGAGAAAAGAGACCGCGAATTGGATGCAAAGAATGGAAACGAAAAGGACAATGGAGATGAAATGAGAAGAATGAGAAGAAAGAAATTAGATGGGACAATCTGTACGCTAACACAAAGGGCAATGCCTTGCTATTTGAGGCTCGAGCAGGTTGCCTAAGGACCAAAACATCGTCATCATCATCAGCCTATATTTAAGTCCACTGCAGGACGAAGACCTCTCCCTGCGATCTCCGATTACCCCTGTCTTGCGCTAGTGTATTCCAACTTGCACCTGCAAATTTCCTAACTTTATCATCCTACCTGGTTTTCTGCCGTCCTCTACTGCGCTTCCCTTCTCTTGGTATCCATTCTGTAACCCTAATGGTTCACCGGTTATCCATCCTACGCATTACATGGCCTGCCCAGCTCCATTTCTTCCGCTTAATGTCAACTAGAATATCGGCTATCCCCGTTTGTTCTCTGATCCACACCGCTCTCTTCCTGTCTGTTAACGTTACTCCTAAGATTTTTCGTTCCATCACTCTTTGTGCGGTCCTTAACTTGTTCTCGAGTTTCTAAGGACCAAACATACCGGAACAAATATTCGGAACTAGATGAGGCATGTGTATGCTGCAGTAAAGATCCAGAGACCACTCAGCGCAACCTAATAATATGCGACGCTATCCACCCAGCGAGATCCGTAGGTAACGCGCAACTCCCAGAAGCGCTTGGGTTTAAAGTGGAAGGAAACATCAACAGATCAGCCGTAGAGATAACCAAGAGACGGTTAGAGTACTGGTGGAAAAAAAAAGCAGGGAAATGATGGATACAACCTGATGTCTTAAAATCATAGGTAGCGGTACAAGGTAAGTTTTTGAAAAAGAAAAAGAATAATGAGAGGTATACAAAAATGCTAGATATAGCAAATGTATAGTATACCTCATTAAATAAAGCAGGCTAGGTCACTATTTGTCGCTGCCCTGTTTCAAAGGGCATGCCAATAAATCATCATCACCATCATCATTGTTTGCCTCCTGGCATTCCGCATTGACGTGTTTTGACGCGTTTGACTCTGTGAAACGTGTGCGGCGGTGGCCTATGTGTTCAAAATGTGCTTCTCGTGCGAACATGGCTCGTTGTCTCTGACATGGCGTACTGCTGCGTACCTTTATGCAAGGCCGACGAGAAGAAAGCTCTGAAGCTTTCTACTCACGAATTTCTGTGAGACTTTGAACTGAGGGAGGAGTGGCTTGTTGCGATTCGGCGAGATGGATAGAAACTTAACGACAGGTGATGCCCTTTAAAGGTTTGCAGTAGGCACTTCAAAAACAAAAATTTGATTGAAGGAAAAAGACGTCGGCTGAGAAATGGTATCGTACCATCTGTCTTTGAAGACTACCATCATCATTTACTACCAAGTCAACACGAGAGAGGAACACAGTGAGCATAGAGAAACGGGCTTGTTTAACGCGTTCGATAGCAACAGATAATTCCGCCGTGGGAGCATCAGGATCTCTCTTGCTGTCGACACCAAGTTCATTCGAACCACCTTCAAACAAGACGTGTTAATGGACACAACGCCTACAGTGGATGGATCTGCCAACCAAAGCTACGTTGGAAATGAGAATGATCAAGGCATTCAGGTTGAAACCAGGGTGCCATCAAGCCTGATAACTAATGAAAAAGCAAAATGGAAAAGGAAAGAAAGGAATTTACGAAGTCAAATTTCACGGCTGATGAACACGTTGGAAAAGTATCAGCAGGAATTCAAACAACTTATGGAGGACTCATTCGCCGCAGAGCTTTCCTACATACGGGAAAACGCGATCGAAACTCAGCCTTCTGCACTGCTTTTACTTTGCCAAATAAGAATATTTAAGAAAAGAGACCAACATGGTTCGCTGAAACAATGCTTCAATGCGTTGTTTTGAGGCACCTATCCACAAGAGCCTATGAACACATGAGGGGCAATATGCTTTTCAAACGTCCTAGCAGAAATACGCTGTCTGCCTATATTGGAATACAGAACAACGAAACAGGATTTACCGGACAGTTCGAAGCTCGCCTCAAAACAGAGCTTGAGAACCTCAAGCCACCACAGTACAGGGCATGTTCTCTCATCGTTGAGGAGATGGGAATTAATTAAAGAAAAACTGCAGTACCACAAACAACAAGACTGTTTGGTCGGCCAAACAGATGTTAGCCTGTCTGATGCTAGCAGTGGTCTCGTCCTGGCAAACTTTGTTTTTTCAGAAGTGGACTATCAACATCGTACAACATCGTACAGTGTTTGACTGGCACTCAACTTCACGAATTGATGTTCTTCATCGTGAACAAAGTAGAGCCCTGCGGTTTTCAAATTGTGAGACTGGGTGCAGACAACCACAAGGTAAATGTGCACGCCATGAAAATTCTTGGAAACGGCATCTCGAGTTACCGAACTGAGTATCCGTGTGACCCCAGCAGGCCTCTGTTCTTGAGTTTTGACCCCTGCCATGTGCTAAAGAACGTGCGCTGTCAGTTCTTGACACCCAAGCTAGGACCGAAAGGAGAAATTTCGTCGCCCTGCCTCAAATACGTTTACGAACTCCAAAAGAACTTGAGTGTGAAACCGGTGCGCTATCTAAGCCGAAAGCATCTTTATCCAAACAACATCGAGAAAATGCATGTTGTAAAGGCAATTCAAGTCCTCTCCCCTCCTGCAACGGCTGTCTAGCAGCACCTTCAAAAACAAGCTGGCCGCACCTGCCATACGTCATTCGCGACTGCAGGACCGACGATCACATTCATGAAGATTTTCTATCGCTGGTTTGTCCTCCATGACACCAGCAATACAGTTCAGCATATTCGTCAAAGGTTTACAGGCGTCAGGCAGTATGAGAGCACGGACGATGATCGACCTAAATGGCTGGAAGCTACAATGCTAATGTATTTGGATGACTTTATAAAAAGCTGTTCCAGCGCCTCTGGTTGTGCCCATCCTCGTGAGGTTTTGATAAAGGAAACTTCCTAGGCATTCTTGACCACCACCTACTGCACAGTGGCCTGTGTCAAGTACCTGCTGACGGTTGAAAATATCGAAACTTGGAATAGTTGCATCGAATGCGCTTTCAAATGTTGCGCATAACGAGCAGACACTTGAGTTGCAAACGGTGTATGACACACCAAGCATCTCTCTTCAACCGCACTCACAGCCAGGGAAAGCTGCTCTCATGGTGCTCGAAAGATTGAACACTCCTTTTCGGCCTTTGCACATGCCTACTCTTCAGATTTCAGCAACCGTTTATGTTGCCAGCTATGTTGCTGTGTGATCAGTGAGCAAATGAAGTGTGAGAACTGTGTGGCAATATCAACCAAGCCACTACAGATGTTCACCCGCTGCCAGGTCCGTGGTGGACTCCTGTATCCCTCTGATCAGCTGCTTTTTGCCCTGGACGTGTTACGCGCATATGCTGAACGAGCTCTCAAGGAGAACCAGGATTTTGAGAAACCCCTGACTAGCTTGGTGGTACATACAGTTCCAGCTATGTGTGCATCCAAGCTACTGCAGTGCAAGGACGGTGCCAAGGTACACCGGCAAAAGCTCATGCAACTCCTTGCACTGCGTTTTCTGAAGCCTCTGCTCGCAAACCATGCATTTAGCATAACAGACAGGTACGATTCCTAGAAGTACTTTGCTCATAAGCCACTTTCAAGAAAGTTCGAAGCTCTGAAAGCCAAGATGAAAGTGTATATCAGTGCTTTCCATATCCAGTTACTTTTCGTGATTTTCCCAGAAGCCACTTTCAGTAAACTGCCTGAAAGTGAAGACAAAAGTCTACATACGTGCGTTTCACATCCAGTTACTTTCCTGCAATTAAATTCTACACTTCATAAAAATCGCCGCGCTTGGTCTTTTTACGCTCTCCGTCCATTCGGCGACCTGGTTCACTACCTTGCAACGACAGCGCCTATAAAGATTACGCATATGACGTAAGTACGTTGTAAATAAGGAGCGGGAATAGGAAGCTGAAAGTACGCCCCACAGGATCCAGTATTCGATACGGACGCACTGCATTTATCAGTGGAATTTGTGCAGGTACCATTAATGCTCATGTTGCGGGGCCAGTAGCGTCGCAATAGAAATGGCAGTATTTGTTCTGAGCCGCTACCACGCACCAGTGCTCCTAACCTGCGCTCTTTTCCGGCGGGCGCAGCGCTCAGCCCGCGGGGAGCCATCGGGGAGCCTGTTTCGGTGGCGGCACCTGGCGGCGAAAGCTTGTACTGGTGCCGACGGCGGCAGCGTTTTGTAGACTGCCTCTTTTGCCGGGCACTGAAAGTATAGAGGAGGCGCTGCCATGGCTCTATCCGTTGTTTGTTGTCACCGAACCTTGTGTGATCGACATGCATGCGCGACGCGAATGGTTTACTACTTTGTGGAATGCACGCGGGCACCGGCGAATACGCTGGCACCGTGTGACGAGTCGATGCATAAAAGCCTAGGCGCTTGAAATGCTGACCCGATTTTCACGATCGCCGACATTACTCGACGCTATCATTATACTTTGAGTGTAGCCTGTTTTTTTGGGCACCGGTTCGCCCAATCACCAGTTCATGATTCGAAGTTATAATTCACAGTTCACCTTCACCGCAACGCTTCAATATAAGACACTGGTTACGCCAGAACTCTAATTTGCATCACCTATATGAAATCCTTCGCGAGATTTACCTCACCAACGCACTAAAATTCATACAGAATCGAGCCACAATGTTTATTCATTCGACATACTAGTATGACATCAGCGTGACATCAGTAAAAGCCGAATCTAGCTTAGAAAGAATCTTGCATCGGTGGCATATCGCGAGCTATCATTACTTCACACCGTTGTACAGTAGTCCACTTCACCACGTGCCTTACACTCTACCACATTCATGCATATGGCTGCGCATGTTGCTCGCCCACATGCACGTACAATCGGCTTCTCGTCATCATTTTTTTCCTTGCACAGTAGCAGAATGGAACGGCCTGACCCACCACATTACTGCCATAACCATTTCATTTGCTTTCCAGGAAGAAATGTCCAGTGCTTTGAGAATATTATTGTGGACAACCATTTTAATTTCTTGTATTCCCGCCGCTTATGTTATACCCTGCAAGGGGTGTTTAAGGAAAAAAATGAATGAATGACATTGAGGCAAGCGCAGGAGCCCAAACTTTGTACGAGTGCGACGGGCTCGAGCGGCGCCGGGCTGTCTTCGGCGCCTTCTGTAACCTAGTGCCCAAACACCCTGTGCAGAACAAATAGGCCCTACTAGGAATTGGGAGCGCGCATAATTGTAAAATTAGATCGTAAGACTCTCAATAGCTGTAAATAACTTGTGCATGTAAGCTTTCAATTGCGCGAATTAGTGTACCTTGTAGTGTATGGTTATGCGATTTCGGTACGCTAGTGCCCAAACACCATCTGCAGTACGTATAACTTGTTTTACCTAGTCCAATGCAGTGGTTGCCCTGATACAACCTACCAGACTCTTTTAAGGTCCCTTGGCTTGGCTAAGGACTGTTTGAGGGGCATGACATTTCGTTTTTGTATATGTTACCTAAATGTCAGAACCACAATTCCGTATTGGATGGAAGAGCGAAAAAATGTATAAGCTGATTTCTATAGCCGGGTAATATACTTCAGGCAAGCGTTCTAGGGTAACCCGAGAAGTTTCATTGCTACTTCTTTAGGCGCAAATTCAGAAAATTCATTCCACGAAAATAATTCCCAAACCACTCTCGGTATTGACTACTTTTGGTAGGAGTGATCAGGAGACTTGTTTAGCAGCTTTACACGAGCTGATTAGCAATCGAGTATGGAGTGAGAGAAAAAAAAAAGGCTGCGAGCAGAATATCCCAGCCGTTATCGGGGGCAAATAAGTTTCTTGTTAAATTTCACCAGGGATAGTTTAACAGATTCGGTTTCGATAACTTCGATGTCTGTTTCGGTTCGGTGTTCCCGGATGTAGAGCATTGTTCCTGTGTTTTTCTTAATTCCAAATTTTATTGGAAGTCCCATTATAGTAATGTTCATGGCACAATTATAGTGTTAGTCGTGATAACACAATTTGCATTGCCTCAGCGAGTGAGCCATGTAAATTTATTGCACGAATTCAGGGATCGGCACATAGGCATAATTAAAGGAATGATGTTTAGCACTATGCACAATAAACGAAGCCGTAAACACTAGCATCATCATTCAAAAGCATTGTTTAGGGACATCAACCACCCAGACTCTTGTTTCATAATTTTTGGCGTGAACGTGGGTAGAAATTCGAGATAAGAATAGAAATCCCATATCAACGATGGCCTCGGTCAAGATTCCAGGTCTCCTCATGGATGCTAAGGGCTGTAACTCAACGGCCCTCAACTGGCTCACTGGACAGTCTAGTAATGTCCTACGACTTGTAGCCCGCATTTCAAATCGAAGAGGTGGTCTCAAAGAAGCCAATCTGCTCAGAGCTTGCCAGGCACTCTTCCTATGTAATGTTACCTACATCGCGCCGTACCTTAATTGGGGTAAGGCGGAAAAGGTCAAACTCGTCTCTCTGATCAGAACCGGCATCAAGTGCGGCCTCGGCATTTCGCAGTCCACGAGCACCAAGAAGCTGCTGGAGCTAGGACACCACAACACTATCGATGAGCTAATAGAAGCTCACACAGCGGCACAAATAAGTGGAACATCATCCTCTAAGCCAGGGATCAAGATTTTAGAAGGGGGTGTCCAACCAAGACATGAACCGGCGACCAGAATTATCAAGACCCGGCAAATCAGAACTCGCATCATGGTTTCCCCTGTCCCAGCAGACATTCACCCAGTGCATAACGAGGGTAGAAGATTCGCGAGAGCCAAGTCCACCCTTAAAAAGACCAATCAACACAAACTAGGGGCCCTCTTTGTCGATGCTGCCAGGTATGACAGTGGAGATAAGTCCTCCGTCTTGGTTGTAGACGCGGAGGGCAACCTGGTTATTGCAGCCTCTACCTATACTAAGTTTGCCCATGTGGCGGAGGACGCAGCGATCGCTCTGACTTTTCACAGCGCAAAAGTTCCCCCTATCGTCATCTCCTACTCACGCACAGTAGTTAGATCCTTCTCGGCCGCCCTCGTGTCTGAACAGGAGAACAATATTGTGAACAAAGCACTTCAAAGAACTCGGGAGAGCAGCGAAGGAGGATACCCCATCTCGTGGTTCCCAGCCCATCTAGATGGCTCAGTTAACCCGCTCGGATGTAATCCTAACGAGCAGGCCCCCACCGTATAGCGGGCGATTTCACCTACCGAGCTGTCGCGGGTAGCCGGGCCCAGAACGAGGTCAACATCCACAAAGATCCATTATATACTTTCCACGAAATTCTTTACCATTATCGTCTGAACAGGAGGACATTCCCACCCCCTCCCCTCCACCCCAGATTGAACAAACCCCAGGCTAGCACACTCAGACTTCTGCAAACCCGTTCCTATCCCACCCCTCGGTCCCTTAACAGTATAGACCCTGACGAGTCACAGTCGTGCCCCAAATTTGTTCATGACTCACACTCTTTTGATCACATGCTCTGGTTGTGCCCAGCCCTTAATGCCTCTCCACCCATCACGAAAGAGCAATCGGAGGAGTCCCTCAAGAGGAGCAATCTTCACATTCATCTCCAGGCTGTCCAGAGGGCCCACGACATCGGGACGGGACTTGGTCTCCCGGTCCCATCGTGGGCAGAGCCACTGACCTAATTAGGGGGAGTCGAAGATCTCAGTTCCTCAGGACTCAAATGAAGTTCTTGTCATGTCAAGTGAACTTAGGTGTACACGCTTCAGGTACGCAAGAGATAAGGGTGCGAGCATGAAGGCATTCTTCATCTCGGAGGAATTCTAATGGCTAATAATCAGCGCGCTTCCCGTGATGACATACGTGATGCACAAACTGAACGCATTTTGGCCATTTTAAGTACTTTTCAACTTTAAATTGATTCGCAAATCAGGGCAGTTTATAGATTATTATGCGACCTTTACCATGTCCAGGTATAATGGTTTTGTGAAGCAGAAGAGCCAGGCTATAACACATATTTTTGTGCTCAGCGCTATGTGACAGTGGAGTACTGGCAGACTGCCGTACTGCACTACTGGTTGAAATGCAAACTATTGTGGTCATCATTTTCTCATTCACAGCGTGGTAGCGTTCGAGCATGACGTTGCGTTATGTTATGTTACAGACATAACTTGAATCCCGAATCGAGTTGACTAAGCTCAGCAAAATTTCCCAAGGGTATTTTCCGTACCATGGTGAAAATTGCAGTCCGGCGTGTAAGATATGTGGTGTATGAATACTCTCCCCAAGAATTATAATTACCTTGTCAATTTACTGGCGCTGCCAAGGAATTCGATCCAGAAACTCGTGATGCTGTGAAGATAGCCCAATTCGTAACACGTAAGTACTTTTGTCTACAAAATTATGGTAGATAATTTTATTATGAATGTGTTTTACCTTATTGTTTAACGGATAATTACCCGAATAATGAGGCCGCTGTTTAGTATTCTCCCAGTGATGTACAAGGCAACCTGCCCTACATTCTAATACTGCCGACCAAGGAGGCGATGACGGAAATTTTGCAATTAGGGCTGTGACGTACTAATGATGGCGATAAACGTCACCAATGCCTGGCTTGGCAGGTACGCACTAGCGTGTTTGCTAAGGCACTTTCTTCATCTGCCTCGCTGATTTCGCGGTCATTGGATATCGGGTTGGGGCGGACTGTAGAGACGCACCATTCTATCTTACATTTCTGCTATGTTCTTCCCGTCGTTTTTTGAGGGGATAATACCTACATCATCGGTATGCCCCTGTCAATTAACATTTCTTGAAAGTAGAACTGGTCCTGTGTATTTCTTTGTATTTCGTCCCTCTTGCGCTATCCGAAGTTTTTACAGAAAGAGATGACCAGACGAGGTGTTTACTGCTCTCACGTTGAACACTGATGCTTTTCAATTTTAATCCCAATTAAGTGGTAGAGGATATTATGCATTTTCTATAAAAATAAGAGCTTAAGGCTGCCTCAGCGGTACACAGGAAGTTGGTAAAATTTCTCGTCCAGGCAATATGTTTGAAAAAAGTTCTGATTTTCGGCTGCGCATTACACTGGAACTGAATTGAATGGAAGGGTGATTTGCACTGCGTTTGAGTTAAATGACATTTTTACAGAAGTGACTCTGTCTAGTCGATAAAGTGCTTACAAGCACAATACAAATATATGAGTACTATGGAAGCAGGGTGTCGATATTTAGCCATGCATATGTCTGTATACGTTTAATTTGGCAAATTTCACGTAAGGGCTAGAAGTATTGCACTGTTGTCGAGTTCTTGCGGAAGAAGTGCAAGTAGTTTTGCCACTTTACACAGACACAGGCAGACATCAGTGAAGGCCTCGGTAACCCCCCCCCCCCAAAAAAAAAAAAAGAAAGCGTAAAAAGACACCACCTAAAGATGTTTCGGAGGTCTGCCCCTACCAAACAGAAATCACTATCACGCACTACGGATAGCACATGCAACAACAAATCTCGTCCTTTCCTCCAACCTCGCAAACCCACCACTAACAAACAAGTTAAAGATTGCACCTAAACACTTACACTATCAGCAAGGAACACAGGAAAATCCCGAATGGCCTTAGAATTAAGGTTCGATGGGCCCTCGGCACTTTACCTTCTAGGTTATTACTGAAGTGGAATGCTGTCCTGAAAAATGCATCGCTCTCTTTAATTGACATTCTCGAAGAACACTTCCAGGAACAACTTAAGATAATTACTAATCAGCTCGCAGCACTATTATATCTCAAACGGAAAAAGATAACTGGGACAATTCGTCGAAACTAGGGAGGAAAACTTACTAGGTGCATACCAGTACAAAGGTATTAGAGCGGCAGATCCACCCAAGAAAACTACAATGACCCCTGCAGGACAGCTCCACCGATAGGGTTACGAGCGAGCATCCAGAGAACTTCAACGTAGTAGACATATCACTCAGTCAAATCACGATGAAGTTCAACTTTTCAAACGCGGTCTAATGTTTTATCGACCGAGGAACGCATTAAGTGAGTACGAACTCCACAAAGATATAACAGAGTTCTCACGACGTATGCGCATCAAGAATCCGTTTTCGATAAGCAAGACGTACGACAACAGGATAGAGACTCTCTTAGACCACCTAGCTCGTGGACACCGAAAGCCGAGCAGTGCATAGACCTTGATTTATACATAAAGCTAATCTCAAATGAATTACCAGATTCAACGGGGCATTACCGCATGCGCAAGAATTTCTCCCCCGCTCAGTACCAGATTCTTAAAGAACTCGCGGAAAGAATGTATATTGTAATAAAACAAGCAAACAAAGGTGGCAGTATCAGTATCTGGCCTGTAGAAAAATAGAAAAGTGAGGCCTTCAAATAATTGAGAAAGCACACCATTTCTAGAAAGCTCGCCTCTAACCTAACTTCAGACTACAGCAACCTTCTGCAAAGTAGAAAAGCGGAGCTCCTGTCCAACGAACTAATCACCCAGTCTGAGTATCGCTTCATGGTGCCGAAGAACAAGGAAGCAGGCCGCTTTTATCTCCCTAAAATACATAAGGTTTTGTAAAAGAAATATTTACAGCAGAAATCCCAGGCCGGCCTATAGTGTCTAATAACAACACACCTACGGAGTCACTATATAGACAACCTTCCCATCATTTATTGAAGACACGCCCCACTTCCTTCGAATTATCGCCTGCATTAACGCCAACCAAATCCTTTCCAAACGCGCTATTCTATTCTCTTTAGATGTTTCTACACTTTACTCTAACATACTGATGAGTGAAGAAATCGAAGCCCTATCGAAGTTCCTAGCAGTCAACCCTCAAGTGCATGCTCGTGATGTTTAGCTGTCACTCCTTCAGTTCTCACTCTGAACGATTTCGGATTCGATATAACTCACTACCTGCAAACTTTCGGCACAAGTATCAGAACACGATTTGGTCCCATGTATGCCAACATTTTCGTGGGACAGCTTGAAGCAAACCTTGATAAAATCCTACTCTTTAAAACACCACACCTTCCTGCGTGACATTGACGACATATTCATAATATGGGAACACGGCACAAACGCGCTAATTGAACTAATCAGCAATTTAAACCGCTTTCACCCGAGTATTAAGTTTACTGCTCACCACTCTTCCAGTCAAATCAACTTCCTCGACACGATGGTTTACGTAGAAAATGGAAAACTGAGAACGAAATTTTACCGGAAGCAGTATTTAGACTACACCAGTCATCACCCGCGACAGTGCAAGCGAGGAATAATCGTAGGACAAGCGAAACGCATAAGAACTGTAGCGAAGACAACGATTATATCCACCACCTGAATGACCTTAAGGTAACGCTAGCAGAACGAAACTATCCACAAATTTCTCTCGACCGGGCTTATGACGTCCCGTCAAGATAAGGGAGGCAGTCAGCATTAGCTGAGAAACAACTTACACTAGAATCTGATAGATCGCCAGCCATATAACAAAATATTCTAATGCCCTCCCTAACATAAACAACATCCTACGAAAATACCACTCAGTAACATGAAGTAATGAGCGTCTGCGAAAAGTGTTCCCAGATGCACCAAGGGTTACCTATCGCCGTAACAGAAACTTTAAAGACAGGTTAGTGATGCAAACGTCAGCCAACGTCATTGCCCTATAATAAAAGCATGTTCTCGCCCTAGGTACAAAACCTGCAGGCTATGGTGTACGGATTGTTTCGCGAGTAGAAGGGACGATCTGTACATCTCTCTCTCTCTCTCTCTATATATATATATATATATATATATATACTTCGACTTACTGGTACAATCAGTGAGAAAGCCTGGAAATACGTCTGTTAGTTATTTTATATTTCACAGACATCGACGCATTTATCAATCACCCAATGTGAACTATGGCGTCCCGAAAAACTATTTCAATTTGCATTTATTTCTTGACACTATATACAATCTATATATTATACAGAGACAAACGCCAATGAGTGCCCAGTGGTCCCTGATCTTGCCCAGTAGCAGCAGCGGAGAGCGCATGAAAATGCATCTTTGTTAGACAATTTTACTAATTAAACAAATTATTGCACTTCGTGTTTAAGTCTACAGCAGAAATGCATCGCTAGTTGAGGGGATAGTGTTGTCGGTGTTATATACAACGAAGTGCAATCAACATAAATGACTTGCAATATTCACAAGAAAAAAACGACTGCAGATGTGTGTGACCTTAGAGAATTACACCCAAAGTGTAACCAACCGGTGAATTTTTGTATTAGTTACCCCTTCAGAACAATCAGCGCAGTTTAAGTCAATCATCATTGCCGGTAAACCATGCTGACTGTTGTTGAGAATTATATGTTTTAAAAAGAAGCCCTTTAGACCAGTGAAAATATTTTTTTCTGGCCCTTAGAAAGTACCGCCAATATTGAGATGCCTGTATCTGCTTAAGTTGTTTTTGTCATTGCTACTAAAGATTTCTCACACAGAGCCTTTTTCATTGGTGTAGACAAGAAGCAAGATCCTAACGTACGTAAAGTTCAATATAAGCTGGCGTGGACAAACAGCAATCGTAGATTTCACAAGACTAACCACCTGAATCCCAACAATTTTCATCGCATTGCTATTGTTTATTCCGATAAACGCGCAGCAAACTTCTAGATCGTTTATAGACTCCAAGAAGATAGTTCGCGAGCACCATCTTAGACGCTTCTGTCGATTGAGCTCCGTAATATGACCACACCATTTTTAAGCTACTGCTTGAAGGTTTCGAATAGAGGGCTTCATGGTGTTAAATTTTTATAGCTACTTTAAATCCACCATGGCCAGCGCTTCTCGGTTTAAGTGTGTCTTTTACGATTTTTCACGTTTTTTTCTTCAGTTTGTGTGCCTGTGATGTGTTTTGCGTCACCGATCTCGGAGGCGTGCGGGTGTTAGAAGAGATGGAGAAGGAAGACGGATGGCGACACAGCAAACAGATTTTTTAATAACACGCACACTCAAAACCAAAACTAAAAATCAAGCACACTACGGGAAGAAAGACTAATCAAGATACAAACTAATGTACAAAGCCTAATATACAAAACGTTCTACTTGGCGCCTATGCGCGTCCGTGGCGGCTAACTCTTCAAAGTCAGACAACCCTGTCTTATCTCTGCGACGCTACAAATAAGAGTCACCTTGCTGCGTTCGTCGTTGCACGTTTGTCTGAGTCCGAAGCTCGTCGGCCCTTTTTCTCCAGCAGTAGGTGTACTCGTTGATGCTTTTGCCTTGCCGTCGGCGCGTCGTCTCTTTATCAGTAGGGAGCTCGCTGGTGCTTCATCGGTGATGAGCTCGTCGGCTCGTCCGCAACGGCGGTCGCCGTAGCTTAGGCCCACCTGCCTAGGCCTAGCGTCGGGACGCGTTCCAACTCCTTCAAGAGTGCCGACGTGGCGTCCCGAGGAGAATCAATCGTGCCGGTCTGCCGCAGAAGGGGGAGCCTCTCTGGGGTGCCTGGTCCTGGCGTGAGAAGCTGCAGCTCGTCCAGGAGCCTCGCCCGAACTTGCCGAGGTCGACGGCCACACCGTGGACGGCCAACGTCACGGACTCGGCCAGACCCCCAAGTCTCCCGTCGCCAGTGCGGTGCTGGCGATGCGACCTTCCTGGCCCGGAACCACGTCGATAATCCCCAGACAGCGCCGTTCATCCCTCGATTACGGCTCGGCTCACGCGCCTCGAGAGCTCGTGCCGTTCCGAACACCGTGCTTCACGTGCTCTTCTTCTTTTGTGCGCCGCAGGCGGCCTCTTACATATGACAGTGCCTAACGAAATATCTGAACATAGTAACATTTTTTATCGTTCCTCTTGCCAATAATCGTACGGGTGTTCTTTACAGTTTAATTTGTGTTGTAAAGGGGGTTTATTTGGGTCGTAGAGCGGCAGCGAGAAATGCAGCACCAGCAGGTAGGGCGTAGCCAGAGAGCGAAATGGGTACGAGCCACGCGATGGCAACGGGGCTGTTCAGTGTGCCGATGTTCTTCCTCACAATCACCCCCCCCCCCCCCGTTATGCCATCCTGGCGACCTAGAGAGAGTGCAGTGGATTGTAGTACGGCTTGAGCAGGTCAATGTGTACAGTCTCTCGCCCGCGACGACGGAGATCGGAAGATGGCGACACGGGTTCCACCACGTAATTAACTGGTAATGTTTGTGCAACCACGCGGTAGGGCCCGTGGTACTTGGGAAGGAGCTTCGACGAAAGACCAGGAGCAGCAATGGGCGGGACCCAAAGCCACACGAGGGAGTCGATGGCGAAAGGGTGAGGAGGTGGTTTGAGATCATGACGCAGTTTTTGGCGACACTGTTGAGCAGACGTCAAGGAAAAAGCAAGTTGTCGGCACTTCTCGGCGTGCTGAGTGACCGTAGGAACAGGTGAGCAGTCGGCAGGGTCCGGCCGGTACGGGAAAACCGTATACCAATGGTGCTGCAGAGCTGGCAGCCGTAAAGCAGAAAGAATGATGAGAACCCGGTAGTGGCTTGGGAGGCAGTGTTATATGCGTATGTGACGAAGGGAAGTACAACATGCCAGTTGGAATGGTCTGACGCCACATACATTGATAGCATGTCACCCGAGTTCTGTTGAATAGTTTAGTTAAGCCATTCGTCTGTGGGTGATACGCGGTAGTTGTGCGGTGAATAACTTGGCATTCCGATAGGAGTGACTGCAGCACGTCTAAGAAGAATACGCGACCCCGATCGCTCAGCAGTTCACGAGGTGCGCAATGGCGGAGAATGAAGTTGTGCAGAATGAACGAGGCGACATCTTTTGCTGATGCGGCAGGTAAGGCGGCGGTTTCAGCATATCGTGTCAAATGATCGACGGCGACGACAATCCATCGGATGCCAGCGCCAGTAGATGGAAGAGGCCCGATAAATCAATGCCGACACGGTTAAATGGGTGAGCTGGGCAGGGCAGTGGCTGGAGAAGTGCGGTGGAGAGGTGCGAGACACACTTGCGTCGCTGGCAGGCAATGCAGGAGCGTACGCATTTTCGAATGAAGGTGTACATGCCGGGCCAATAGTAACGTAGGCGAAGCCGTGTGTAGGTCTCCGACACTCCGCCGTGACCACACTGGGGCGGAGTGAAAAGCGGAGCACAAATCGTTTCGAAGGTGGCGGGGCACGACTAAGAGCCATGTGCGGCCGCCATTGTGGTAGTTGCGGTGGTATAAAAGTCCGTCGCGGATGGCGAAATGCTGGGCCTGTCGGCGTAACGCTCGAGTTGCCGAAGCCACTGCAGGGTTGGACAAAATATCGAATATCGTGACAATCCATGGGTCTTTTCGTTGCTCCGAGGCCATGTCCATGATGTCAAGTGGGGAGATATCATGACTATCGGTGGGAGTACCGGCGTCTGAAGTAACTGGGAAGCGCGAGAGGGCATCGGCGTCAGAGTGTCTGCGTCCAGAGTGATATACGACACAGATATCGTATTCCTGGAGGCGGAGGGCTCACCGAGCGAGGCGACCCGACCGGTCTTTGAGGTTAGATAACCAGCAAAGAGCGTGTTGATCCGTCACCACATCAAAGGGTCGACCGTAGAGATATGGGCGAAATTTTTGAAGCACTCTTTTTCGGTTACTATGTAATTGACCATAGGTTTTGTAAGGGCACGACTGGCATAAGCGACCACGTATTCGGCATTAGTGTTCTTAGGTTTTGTGAGCACGGCACCAAGGCCTACACCACTGGTGCAATGTGAAGTTCTGTAGGTACGCTTGGGTCAAAATGGCGCAAGATTGGCGGAGACGTAAGTAGGCGGCGAAGAGTGGTAAACGCTTCCTCAGAGGCTTCCGAACAACTAGAAAGTGCATTGTCGCCTTGGAGAAGTTGGTTGAGGGGTGCGATCACAGTAGCGAAATTGCGAACGAATCGTCAAAAATAGGAGCATGTCCAATGAAGCTGCGTAGTGCTTTCAGGTTAGTGGCCTTTGGGAATTCGGATACGGCACGAAGTTTAGCAGGGTCGGGAAGAATGTCTTCTTTGGAGACAACGTGGCCAAGAATAGTCAGTTTTCTAGCTGCAAATAGGCACTTTTTCAAGTCAAGCTGGAGACCAGCATTCCGGGGAAAGGTCAAAATTTGCTGTAAACGGCGAAGATGGGTCGGAAAATGTGGAGAAAACATGACAACGTCATCGAGGTAGCAGAGACAAGTATGCCACTTCAGGCCGCGCAGGATGCCGTCCATCATGCGCTTAAAGGTGGCGGGTGCGTTGCAGAGACCAACCGGCATGACAGTGAATTCGTACAAGCCATCTGGTGTTACAAACGCGGTTTTCGGACAGTCAGCGTCAGCCATGGGCAATTGCCAGTAGCCAGAGCGGAGATCTAAGCAGGAAAAAAAATTGCGCTCCTTGTAAACACTCGAGTGCGTCGTCTATACGTGGCAACGGGTATCCATCCTTTCGAGTAATCTTGTTAAGCCTTCGATAATGAACGCAAAATCCTATGGTGCCATCTTTTTTTCTTAACTAGGACGATTATTGATGCACAGGGACTACTAGAAGGCTGGATGACACCACGTTTCAGCATATCGTTCACCTGGTCATTGATAACGCGTCTTTCGCTCGCCGACACTCGGTACGGACGCTGCCGAATGGGTGCATGGCTTCCGGTGTCGATAGTGTGCGAAACAGTCGTTGTGCGGCCGAGTGACGTTGCTTGACAGTCAAAAGAGGAAGAAAAGCCTTGGAGAAAGTGAAGAAGTTCGGCTTGCTGCGTCGTCCTGAGGTCACTGGTAATAGACGGCGTAAACGAACGTGGCAGAGACTCAGGAGGCGATTCTTCGAGTGCGGCTAGATAAGCGGAGTTGTCCATAGTGCCAAAGATTGAAGGTGAAGCCAGTGGCTCTGCTCTCCCAAGGCTTTCACGGACGGCGTAAAGAAATTGGTTCGGCCGACGGGTTTGACACACACATCAGAGAGACGCCAGTGATGCACTCGAGAACAGCGAACGGCAGTGATAGTGATCGGCGGCGAACTAAATGTTCAGAGTGCGTGGAAAGTATTGTGCTGGCATCTACAGAGGCACAAGATACACTGACAAGAGCCGAAGACCAGGCAGGTATAATGGTATCTTCTGAAACGGTGATTTTGCGACAAGAGTCCTCGTTGGCATGGATATTATCTGTCGAAAACGGAAGCAGTTCAATTTCTGCGCGAGCGCTGTCGATGATCGCATGATGTGTGGAGAGAAAGTCTCATCCTAATATGATGTCGTGAGAACATGGTGGTAACATGATGAATTCGATGACATAGAGAACCTCCTGAATGACGACACGAGTGGTGCAGGCACCGGATGGCTCGACGTGCTGCGCGTTGGCAGTCCGAAGGTATAATCCAGAAAGCGGTGTCGTCACTTTTCCAATTTTGCGGGAAATACGGGCATCTATCGCTGAAAGTGAAGCGCCGCTGTCGACAAGGGCTAGCGTCAATATTCCTTCTGTTGGGATTTCAATAACGTTTTTCGGGGAACTATGAGGCCTTATACATTTTGCTGACTCCGCAGTTCTTGCCTCCTGAACTGCGATATTTAGTTTTCCTGGCGCAGAGGGATCCGCCGACGGCGCATGGGCGAAACGGAGCGCCTGCGAGGAGATGTTGAACGGCGAGTGGAGAAGGCGGTCTCAGCGGCAGGAGGAGAATCGTAGCTATCCGAATAATTGCGCCGTTGTTGGAAACGTGGCACATATGGAGGCACGTTGCTGGAGACGTTCGGTGCAAGTAGGCGACAGTGACGTGCCACGTGTCCAGCACGGCCACAATCAAAACAAATCGTACGCCTGTCATCCGTGCGCCAATGGTCTCGAGGTCGTGCCTGCTGTACCACTGGTCGACCGGGAGGGGATACAGGCGGGCGCAAAGGTGGGCGAAGTGGAACGTAGGTCTGCAGTCCAGGTCTCGCAGCGATTTCGGCGTACGTCAGGGGAGCGCCAGTCCGAGCCTGATGGAGCGAAGGCGGGACGTGGTCGGCTACCTGCTCCTTGATGACATTTTGCAGAGAGAACTTGACGGGCCGTGTGTAAGCGCCATCAACGAAAGCTGACGGGCAACTTCTTCACGCACGAACTCCTTGATCTGTGCTAACAGCGAAGTGTTATCCGGGGCAATAGCCAAGCTCGACATTGAAGTGGCCTCTGGAAAAAAAATTGGCGGGTGGCTACGCGTTGTTTGCGTAGTTCATCGAAGCTTTGGCAGAGACTGACGAGTTCTGACACTGTTGCCGGGTTTGTCGCCAGCAGCATCTGGAAGGCGTCGTCTTCAATGCCCTTTAAGATCTGCCTAATCTTCTCGGCATCAGGCATTGCGGCGTCAACGCGGTTACAGAGGTCGACAACATCTTCTATGTAAATGGCAAATGTCTCACCGCTCTGTTGTGCACGACCACGCAAACGTTGCTCGGCGCGAAGCTTGCGAATGGCGGGGCGCCCTAATACCTCCGTTACGCTAGCTTTGAACGCCGCCCACGTCGTGAGATTACGTTCGTGGTTTCGGTGCCACACACTGGCGACACCGCTCAAGTAAGACGACACGTAATTCCGCTTTGGGGTATCGTGCCAGTGGTAGTGGGTGCTCACCCGGTCGTATTCAGTGAGCTAGTCTTCTACGTCTGTACTACTTAAGATGGGTGGGTCGCGTTGACGTAAAGGGCCAGGGCAGACCAAGGTAGGCACCGAGGCAGGGTGGTCCTTCTTCCGGCATAATGAAAACAGGCTGTAGTGTCCGGTTGCGAAGTTCCAGAGTTCCGGTTGTACCCAGCACCTCCACCAATTTTAAAGGGGGTTTATATGGCTTGTAGAGTGGCAGCGAGAAACGCAGCACCAGCAGGTAGGGCGTAGCTAGAGAGCGAACTGGGTACGAGCCACACCATGGCAATGGGGCTGTTCAGCGTGCCGATCTTCTTCCTCACAGTTTTAATATTTCTTAAACGTTGCCAGGTCGCAAGCGTCCCGTGCTCGGAAAAATGTTTAGGAACGTCCGTATTTATTTATTATTGCGATAGCAATTATATGGACACTTCAAGCGCGTTTCTGCCGTCAACCTGATGTTCCATATAGAGACCAAACACGATAGCATCATGAGTGAAAGCTTGCGAGGGTCAGCCAACGATCGTGGCTAATTCTCGCACGCACGAAAGAGGAAAGCGGGGTGGAAGCGCGCCGTCTTTTGTCGGGCACTAGGCACGGGGAGGGGGGCGGGGGCGTTCTACTCCGGCGGCGATCTTGCATGCGATCTGCGACAAAGTGCGTGCCCTCGCGGGCCTCATCTTGAAGGCGATCTGCGATGTGGGCAAAGTACACGGAATGCCGGTAGCTTCGTTTCAGCTGCGCTTTCGACGTTTAGTTCGCGTTGCAGCGAGAGACAGCATAAAGGTAAATTTGCTTGCTGCTGCTGCGTCGCTTCCTCACTCCAGCGTTTTGACAGCGACTCTCCGCGTTTATCGAGATGGGTTCATGTTTACCAGTGCGCGCGTGACATCGTGCTTGTTAATTTAGTTATTAAGCGAATGCAAGTTCATACGGCCGATGTAAGTAATATCCTTACTTGGTATAGATGCCTACTAATTTGCTATCGCAATTGATGCTTCACCTTCTGGGCGAAACTGCAAATCTTCTGTTTATATATTTATTTAGGTGTTTCTTTATTTATACATACTGTTTTTGCCAATGTACTGAGATAAGGCAGGAGCAAGGAAAGTATAAAATAATTGAACAACGAAAGATTGATCAACATCGTTAGAGAGAGAGAGAGAGAGAAACGTGCTACTCCAGGTGCTCGGTGATGATTATGATACATGCACTGATGAACATTTAACAGCCCATACAGTCACACGTACACACATATGACACGATGTACAAAGTTTCATTAAGGCTCCCGGCCCGCAAGAACGTTAGCAGCGCTTCCGTGGCGCGTACAGTGCAGGTGTTACTTTGCCATGGGCCGAGAATATGCCGCATTTCCAAGCTCGAGTCCTGTTTAAGGTGTAATGCCGCCTTTAAAGAATGTCTGTCTGACGCCTAGCGGCAGCAGTAACACAGAACATGTGGCAGGTCTTCACGGGCGTCATATTAAAAGCACATTGGCGAGTCGGCCAGTTTAGTCTTGTTTTTGAAGATGTTTGTGTAGGTGACATTAGTATGATGTGGTGTAGGCACGTTTGGCCTTGTCTATTGAGGCCTCGTGGCATATAGAAGTCACACGATGGATCAATTTAGTATGGGGGTCCGTACTGGTGCCTTGCAACAGTCCAGAGGGATCGCTGGAAACGCCAAGCGTGTGCAGGTACTAGTGTCACCGCGTCTTTTCTAGAGAAAAGTTTTCTGGACCATTTCTCTCGAAGTATCGTGTCCAGCTTTGGCAGCGTGGTCAGCTTGGACGTTGCCTTGTATTCCGCAGTGGGCTGGCAACGACTGCAGTGCAACGCTGTGATGCAGTTCGCAGGCTTTGTTGCATAGGCGTCTGAAGTCCATTATGAGTTCGTCATCCGTGCGTGGGGACTGCAGGGCCGCTTTTGATTCGTTGAAGATGACCCAAGACTGAGCTGTCTGGTCTATGATGTAATGAAAAGCAGCCCGCAGTGCAGCTAGTTCAGTGGCTGTAGATGAAGTACGGTGACTGAGAGTGGCAGAGATGGTAACACTCACAGACAGAATCCACACGCCAATGGCAGATGATGTAGGCGTAATCAACATCGTTAGGCATTTGCTTTGTGAACAAGGTGATTTCTTGAATATACAGTTTGTTAGAAAATATATAAGACTAATAAAGTTCACAATGAATGTGGTTATTACAGAATGCAAGTATGTTAATATAGTATTTTATAAAATTTGAAGGAATAATGTTAACCGCGAATGTGGTTGGGAACTTCTCGCACACATTTTACTTAAGGTAATTGCCACAACTGTTGCTGCAAAGCTATCATCAAGTTAAACTGTAAACTGCACAAAAATTGTAGCAGTTTAGAGTTTAACTTGATGATAGCTTTGCAGCAACATTGTGGTAGTTACCTTAAGTAAAATGTGTGCGAGAAGTTCCTACCCATGCACATTCGTTGTTAACATTATTCCTTCAAATTTTATAAAAAAACTATATTCACCTACTTGCATTCAAATTTGTAGCAGTTTAGAAAGGCGTTAAACGGTTTCGTATTCACCGGGTGAGTGAGATGTGTAGCTCTGGCTGAATTGCTCTGAAAAAAAAATCGTGGTATCAACGTTTAACTGATCGTCAACAATGCTGCGCAGGGGTTAAAATTTGCACGAGTCTGCGTTCGAGTGTGCCAAGCGATAGATCACCCGTATAACCCGAGGGGGAGAACGTTCGCCCAAACGAGGCTATAGAAACCTTATTGTTTTCTTTTTTCTAACTCTCTCGAGCTGAGTAATGTCATGCCGAGTACTGGGCAACCAGACCACTGCTGTATACTGCAAAATAGGCCAGACTATGGATTTGTAGGCTGAAATATTGCGCAGTTTTGAAGCTCCTTTTAATGTTTTCTTAAAGTAACCCAGTTATCACAATGCATTAGCACGTATTAAATTCACATTGATATTGTCCTGAAGTAGTCAAAGGAAAATCTTTCCCCAAAGTAACAAAATTCACTCACATGATTTAAGTCATGGTTCTTCACGTTCACGTGCTCAGGTGGCATCCAATGCCGCCTTCTTTTCCTTTCCTTTCTTTTTAAATTCATTGTGTTGTGGGGAGATTAACTGTCATACAAGAGATAGAAAATCAACTGGAATTTATCACACCTTTCAAAAGCATTATTCTTGATGTAGATTGATGAACATTCGTACAGGTACTTACACGTGCACGATATGAATCGATATTTTCACTTCATGGAGGCTGGTATGGTTTGTTCGATTTAAGTAGATTACTTTTATGAACAAAGCAAGAAGACGCGATAAAGCATAATCTCCATTCTCTCACTAACTAACTGGTTTGTTTGCGCAACAGCAGTGGTTCTCCTGCACCTGTATTATCCAGTAGTTTCTACCCTAGTAACAGACTTTGTCCCGTAATGCGACGAAATTTTTGTTGTCCATTAAAGCAGATGAAAGGAGTCAATATTGAAACTCACATAGTGAATTCCCGAATCGAATAGGAACCGAATAGCAATCCCTACTCGATGTCTCTTCGAAATTTCGAATATTCGCACAACCTTACCTTTAAATTGGATGTATTCAACAACCCTTCCTGTTAGAGCGTGGTAAGAGAAATATACCGTTTTGGGCCATTGTCAGCCGACTGTGTTTCACGATAACAGGATTTGAGGGGCGCGCGCGAATTTAGGAAGCTCGCAGTGTTGCGCGACGCGCGCACAGGGTGGCGCCACATCTGCGCCAATGGGGTCAGCCCGCGTTGTAGAATGTGAAGCACCTCGGAACGTGAGCGGCGCTCGCTGAACGGGCAGCGCTCTACTCACAACCCGCTACTGAACGCAGAAGATGACAGAGTGAAATATCCTTCTATGACTTTTAGAAAAGTAAATATTGTGGATGTAAAGTAAAAAATATTTCCTCCTATCTACCGCGTATACTGCATCAAAAGCGCAAGGAGCGGGATGAGTAGATTTTAATGAAGAGAAAGGAGGAGAGGTTGGCCTGGAGAGCGCGTATCGAGCCTGCTACTCCTCACTGGGGTAAGGCGCAGTGGGAGATACGGGGCCGGGGGAGTAGGTGGCAGGTGATCATGGTACGGTGCAATGAGGTACTATACAGGGTGTCCCAGCTATCACGCAGCACGATTAAAAAAAAGAGGAATGGCGTTACGGGAACCAAACCTAGTGCGTATTGTTTCCAGTACAGTGGAGTAGCCGCCAGAAATTTTTTTCGTTACTGAGATTTTATTAGCTAAGTGTAATTAATTATCTTACTCGAGAAATACTGTCCTAATTATCAAAGTGTCAATGAGAAAATTGTAGACCAACATGACAAACTCCCGATACTGCTTTCTGTTGCTCAATACGTGCTATATAAATGTGTTTTTCCGACTGTGAAAGACGCCCGCAAATGGACGCAGAATTGCCGCGCGACTGGTCATTCCAGGCACTTTGCGCGTATTCGCGGGCTTCTTTCACGCTCGGAAAAACACTTTTATGTAGCCCGTACTGAGCAACAGAAAGCTGGATCGGGAGTTTTACATGCTGCGATTGTTCCTTAGTTAGCGGACATGAGGTGGTACCAGGGCAAGAACTCCTAGAGCCAACTGACTATCAACATTTTTTTTATTTTCGATACCCTCAATCGCCGAAGCTTTGCAGAGGGGAGTGGGTAACAAATAAAGAAAAGAACAGAATGAAACATGCAGCATTATACAGTATTAGCGACAAATTGTAAACGTGCAAATGAAATACAACTAAAACAAATATAACTCAACTGAAACAGAACAGAAATAAACACATCATGTTATACAATACTATTAGCAAAATTTGAACGTAAGAGAAATTTGGGAAAGGGAGAAAAGAAAACATGAAGCAAACTAATTTGCAGGCATCACGACACATAAAAAAAAGACAAAGAAAGAAGTGGGGAGGAGAGATGCATGAGATGATTAAGCAGTGCTATCACATTGTAGGTGCGCAGATAAGAACGGGAAAAAAGAGAATGATCAGAAATTAAAACAACGTCGTCAGATAGGTGGTTCCAATCGTTTGATGTGTGCGGTATGAAAGAAAAATAAAATGTGTTTGTTTTGCAAAAAATGCCTTTAACTTTGTGTTTATGGTCAATCCGGGATGAGCGATAAGTGGGTGGCGTAATAAGCTCGGTACGTAGTGATGAATGATGGAAGACCTTATGAAAGAGGCAAAGACGGAAGTACTTACGACGCAGTGACAGAAATGGCAGTGATAGAGATTGTTTCAATGCTGTTATACTTGCTGTACGATGGTAATTAGAAAGAATGAAACGTGCGGCGTTATTCTGGATTAATTCTAGAGACCTAATTAAATTTGCGTGATGAGGGTCCCAGATTGCAGCGGCGTATTCTAACTTCGAGCGCACAAGAGTTTTGTATAGAAGCATTTTAAGGGCAGCTGGGGCTTTAGTAAAGTTACGTCGTAAGTATCCCAATGTGCGGTTAGCACTGTTACTGATCATATTAATGTGAGTATTCCATGTTATGTTGTAGGTAATAGTAACCCCCAAGTACCGGTATGATGATACATGGTCGAGTTCGATGTCACCTAGTTTGTACGTTGAGGAGCTATCGTACTGCCGAGAAACAGTCATTAGTTTGCATTTGTTAGGATTTAAATTCATGAGCCAGGTATCGCACCAACTTAAGATGTTATTTAAGTCTGTCTGCAAGATATTTTTATCGTTATCGTTGCATATTTCCCTGTAAAGTACACAGTCGTCGGCATACAAATGCACAGAAGAAGAAACGCAGTTAGGCAAATCATTAATGTATATTAAAAACAAAAGTGGGCCTAAAACTGAACCCTGTGGTACTCCCGATGTTACATTTATTTCAGGTGAGTTATGATCATTAATTGTGACGTACTGGAGGCGGTTTGTTAGAAAGCATTCGAGCCAAGACAGTATGTTACCGTCGAGATTGAGTGAGGAGAGTTTTAACATTAGTAAGGCGTGATTAACTTTTTCAAAGGCCTTCGCAAAGTCCAAAAAAATGCAGTCTATCTTGGAGTGTTTGTCAAGAATAGTATGCAGATGATGAGTGAACAGAAGTAACTGAGTTTCACAGGAAAATGTACGCCTAAAACCATGTTGGGCTGATGCAAAAAATGAATTAGATTCTAAAAATTTAGCTATATGTGAGTACAATATATGTTCCATAAGTTTACACGGAATGCTTGTTAATGAGATGCGCCGATAGTTAAGAGCGCAGTGTTTATTGCCAGACTTATGTATTGGAACTACCTTACCAATTTTCCAATCAAGCGGCAAGATTCCTTGATCAAGAGACTGCTGAAAGATCTTGAGCAAAAAGAGAGAAGAGTATGCACATGTCTGTTTCAGAAACTTTGAGTTAATGTTGTCAGTACCACATGATGAGGATGTTTTTAAGGAATTAATTAAGTGCACAATTCCAGCAGATTCAAAAATTATAGGAAACATTGGGTAATATTCACGGCACACAACTGTGTCAACAGGCGCAGTGGTGTTTCCCGAGAAATTGGCAGAAAAAATATTGTTAAATAAAAGTGCACATTCAGATGCTGGAAGCGGCTCACCAGATTCATTGTTGATTGTAAGTTCAGTCCTTTCGTTAGAATTTATTACGTTCCAAAATTGCTTTGGGTTCCTTGATAAAAGCTCAGGTAATGTATGGTTATGAAAATAATTCTTAGCAGTATACACAGCTTCTGTATACTCTGCTTCTGCACTGTGATACGCTTCCCAGCGATCTGAAGTGTTTTGCAACTTTGGTGCACATTGGTGCAGAATGAAATAGCGAATCAAGTTCACGTACAAGAAGTAATAATTTCTCCGGGAATTACTATCCCTAGAGCATTCCTTATAACCAGTAGGTAGCTATTCAAAGTAAAATACCGTTGACAAAAATACACCCTAATATGAGTCTTTATATCCGCAATACGTACCGGTTATTGGTGTGCACTATGGTAGTCGAACGGAGCGAATATTAAACTTGACATGGTGAATTCTGGAATCGAATACGAGTCAAATAGCAATCACCATTCGATTACTCCTAAATACTGTTAATTCAGACCAGTCTGTATGCAAATTGGGGCTCGTTTCACGTCCAACGTTTGACGCACGAACTAATCATTCATGGTAGTTGTCAGACGGATAAATGACATGTAAAAATGCGGTGCGTAGAATAAGACTAGTGGTATTTGTACATATTTTCTACATCAAAACCAGAAAGCGCCTGGCATAGATCGTAACTCAAGCATGTAAAACACATGTGAATATCAACATATCCCGAAGTTCAAATAGAGAACAGGCCTAAAATATTATGTTCAAAATTTTGTTTGTTCTCAATATCATCTATCAGAGCTGTTTCCAATCAGTAATTTTATCAGCAGTTCAGTTCAACAAGCATGCATTTCACAAGTCATGTGGCTCATTCAGTAAAACATATCAGGCGGTGTACCATCGTTAAGTTGAGTTTGACACATTCAATTTTGTCAGCAAATACAGGTTCCAGACTGAGATCTTCTTTCTGGGGTTTTACGTGTTAAAACCAGCTCTGATTATGAGGCACGCCGTAGTGGAGGGCTCGGGAATAACTTTGACCACCTGGGGTTATTTAACGTGCACTACTAGAGCACTGCACGGGCTCGGGCTTACCCGAAAGCCCGGCCCGGCCCGGCCCGCGGGCCGGGCCGGGCCGGGCAGAGGAGTTTTTTCACGGGCTCGGGCCGAGCTCGGGCACGGTTTGTGCTTTTTGACCCGGGCCCGGGCCAGGCTCGGGTTTTTTGACGCGGGCCCGGGCCGGGCTCGGGCTGTCTGCGAGTTATTCTCGGGCTTCTCAACTCTGAAAAACATGTATTTTTTGATCTCGGGCCGGGTTCGGGCCGGTTTCGAGTCGGGCTCGGGCCGGGCTCCGGGCTTAAGGTAAAGGGGTGGCGGACCGGGCCGGGCGGGTAACGTAGATTATTTCCGGGCCTGGGCCGGGCCCGGGTCTCGACACAAAAGTTTTGATCGGGCTCGGGAGGGCCGCCCAATGTAAAAACGGGCCCGGGCGGGGCCCGGGCCGCAAAAATCGGCCCGTGCAGTGCTCTATGCACTACAACGCAAGCACACGGACGTTATTGCATTTCGCCTCCATCGAAATGCTGCCGTCGCGGTCGGGATTTGATCCCGCGACCTCGTGCTCTGCAGCGCAACGCCTTAGCTCACTGAGCTACCAAGGCGGGTTACTACACTTAGATCAAAGCTCCGCTTAAAATTGTAGAACATGTACTCTTTAGTAAATCAAAGCGTCTTCTGCAGTTCATGGTATCCTAGGTACACTCTAATGCAAGATCGCCCAATATTGGTGCAATGGAGCCCGATGAGCCGTGATTAACCGTTTGTCCGCTGAGTTGCAACGCCACAGAGATACATTCCGTGTGCAAATCTGGAGGACTAAGTGTTGCACTGCGCTTTTGGTGGCGCTTGTTCCCGGGAAGCACGCTGTTGATTAGCGATACCTTCCGGATGGCTGCCTCCCGTTTGACAACTAAAGAACATGAAGAATGTCGCTACGATGTCTTCAAACAGAAGTGGTTGAGCATGTGGCCTTGATAAGGTGTCTACACGCCTCGTTGAGCTTCTCTTTGCATTCGCAGCACCGCGTCGTCACCGGCTCCAATTGGCGAACGCGAAGACGGTCTGTTGCATCTATGATTTCACCCTGACAATAGGAATGAATCGGCATGGGATTCTCACGCTGGTAAGTGATCTTAGTGTTATTTTTTCACTGCATAGGCACGCTACGCGTGCGAAATGCACGGTGATAGCTCGCGGCGGGTACAATTGTGCACGGTGAGCACGCCCTAGTAGGCGCGGTCGTACTAGGACTGCGCGAAAACGGCTGTCGCTCCTGATTTTGGTAGCGGGCTCTCGCTTTTCGTGCCATGTCGCCGCTTTGCGATTCATGTGTTCGCACCGTACGAAGTAAGTAGTGGTTCATTTCATATCGCTATAGCTGGGCCAGAACTACAATGAAGTCAGTAGGCGAAACTCAATGTCATATCGGCCCAGTCTGACCGCGCCTTGATCGCGCCTTTAGTTCAAGCCCGTTGGTAGCAGGGGAATGAGCCCCTCGGCTGCAGGTAGGCCCTCCGATGAACAAAATGAACAATGGCTGGATAAATTGATGCCGACGGCTGGCAAGGGCTGACGATAGTGTATTTGAACTTAGAAAGCATGTATGCTATAATTTTGAAAGGGGTTAGATATATAGATTTTATTGGTAGGAAAGACAGATGGTCAATCTGAGCGAGTGCGCAGTATATAGTCTGCTACGCTGTACTGGGGAAGAGCGAAGGGTAGTGATAGTATTGGGATGGATGCAGATGATAAGAGAAGGGGTGACTGCTTATGTACATTAGCCGGTGGCCATACTTGAGCCACTCGTCTAGTTTCGTGTCATGTAGAAACTTCAACAGCGCTTGATTTGTCCGCATTGTAGTGGCAGTGTCAGGCCATGGGCCGAGAATAGGGTCCTTCGACAGTGGTTGCCTGTCAACGCTGCCTAGGGAATTAACCAACATCCTTCGCTCCAGCATATATGCTGGGCAGACGACCAATACGTGTTCCATCATTTCAGACGTCTGGCAGTATTCACAATCAGGGTTGTTCGACTGTCCGATGAGGTGTGCGTAGCGGCGGGGGAATGCAACGCCCTGCCGAATCCTGCGTAACAATGACGCTTTGGTCGCAGGATTGAATGCCGGCCACGGCGGCCGCATTTCGATGAAGGCGAAATGCAAAAACACCTGTGTGCTTGCGTTGTACTGCACGTTAAAGAACCCCCGGTGATCAAAATTAATCCGGAGCTCTCCACTACGGCGTGCCTCATAATCAGAACTGGTTTTGGCACGTAAAACCCCCAAAAGAACAACAATGACGCTTTGCTCCGCGTCACCTTCGGTGGCAAACAGAATTTACCATCGGGGTCCATCATATGTAGGCGTCTGTGGATGTTGTCAGCGTGGGGTCTGTATTCCTTTGTAAGGTCCTGCTTCAGTGCCTTGATCATTGAGCTGGTATCATGTTGCGACTAGGCAATCCGTACTTCATCAGAGGAAGAGAATGCCGATCTTGCCTCACTGTCAGCGAGTTCATTGCCAATCACGCCACAATGACCCGGCACCCATTGAAAAGTGATCAAATGCCCACCTCGCTCGGCAAATTCATGAAGTTCAGCGATTTCCGGCATCTAGCCGCTGATAATCAGGCATATGATGCGAAGAAGATACGCTAACAGATCGTAGTTATAGGTTGTGAGCCTATCTGGATGTCTAGATACATAGCCATCCTACTTTGAAGTTGTGTGGAATTCAGTCTTGCGGCGTATAGCATCTAGCAGGTATTCATAAACTTCCTCGCCGGGTGACACTGTTGCCAACAGTTCCGCTTAACGGAACAACTTTGTTTTCTAGTCATGAGAAGCACATTGTGTGAAGTTAACCTTTGAACGCACTGAAAATTTTAAATTTACAATAGAGAGCCTCTATCTACATTACACGTTAATTTCCAGCTCACACAGATTCAACGCTTGCTGGGAAGGTCACTTATTACCCACAAAGCCCATGTTACTTGCCATTCACAAAATACAGCTACCATTGCATTGGCGACAGCTTAATTACAGGCGATACTCGAGACTGGTGTATGCATTTTTAGAGGCTTAGATGTCCGAAGTGTGAAACCTGCTACCGGAAGGATTTTAAAGGAGCACTGATTTGCTTATTGACAAGAGAGCATCTAACTAGCTGCATAAATTGTCAGACATCATACAATCATTGTATTCTATCGGTGCTAACATATGGGGCAGAAACTTGGAGGTTAACAAAGAAGCTCGAGAACAAGGTAAGAACTGCTCAAAAAGCGACGGAACAAAAATGTTAGGCCGAACGTTAAGACACAGGTAGAGAGCAGCGTGGATCTGAGAGAAAACGGGGATAGCCAATATTTCAGTTATCATTAAGCGAAAAACAATAGAGCTGCGCAGTCCATGTAATGCGTAGGATGGATAACCGGTGGACCATTCCAGTTACACAATGGGTACCAAAAGAAGGGAAGTGCAGTCGAGGATGACAGAAAATCGGCTAGAGTGATGAAACTAGGAAATTTGCGGGCGTTAGCTGGAACCAGCTAGCGCAATGCAGGGGTAAGTGGAGATCGCTGGGAGAGGCATTCGTCCTGTGGACATAAAGATAGGCTGACGAAGACACATTTTATGAACTCTTGTGTTGCACACGTACGGCGATAAAAAGGCCAAAATCCTTGAGGAGCAGACTTTCCTTGAAAAAAATAGTAATCTCCACAAGGCTGCTCTGAAAGCAATACTGCATACCGTAGAGCTTCCTGTCTCGCTGTAGAACTGTGTTCGTAAAGGAATAGGCCGTGCTCTTACTAGTTTCGCATGGAAGTGCCGAAGCGTAATATTTCTGTAAAAGTGATTGATTGTTTTGAGTGTTGACTATAAGTTATCTGATGTCAATATCTTTGCCTGACCACTTCTATAACATGCACGGTCGTGTTTAGTTAAACTTTCTAGTAAAAACGACGAGTGTACCAAATTTTCGTCTTCATACCGAGTAAGACACACAATTACTGATACAATGATATTTATTATCCGGGAGAGGCAGAGTTCGCCCCTAATTATCTCACCGACGATGAAAGCCGGGCGCTTACATGGTACTCAACTCAAGCTTATCAATATTAAGCAGCTTGAAGGAGAGCATTAAGCAAAAAAATTGCCTGCTTTGTTTTAGCGCTTGCTCTGGACGCTTGTACTAATTATCTCATTCGTCTATCAGTACCTCGAAAACAAAATAAAGAAACGAGGAAAGCGGAGATGATTGTAAGGTCAAGAATCGCATGCTTCCTTAAGCCTCATTTAATGAAGCAACCTTGACTCTGTGCAGCTTCCAAATCCGGCAGGACAGCAAATCTGCATTTTCATCGACTCGCTGTCAGGCAATCATTTATCTCAACAAGGAGAATTTTCAGAAGCATCGTCTCTACGCGTAATAAGCGTAGCTAAAGTGTAAGGAGCAGATGTAAAGAAAAATGCTGTCTGTATGAATCTTGGCTTTAACATCAGTTGTTCCATGCAATGTTTGCTTGCTCCTTTTGCCCTAAGCTCTTCGACTCAACGAAATTGAAGCTGCATTTTTGGCGAATTCAATTTTTTTGTTGGTTTGCCATACCTAAGAGTCAACAAGTTCGACGAAAGCACTGCAAGAAAGCGCAGTCGCGATTTTATGCTTTCCTAATTATCATGAGAACCTGAAATTAAGGCTTTAAACTCGTATCGCTATTACGAAGTGCCAACGTGCAGCTGCGCTTAGCGTTCTTGTGGTTGTTTCTGCGACAGTCAAACGGGCGCTTTCAAGCTGGCTAAGTAGAGCTCTGCGAAATTGTTGAAGTTGACTGTGTCCAGTGGCCTTCTCGTTCTCCGTGTGATCATGGAGGCGAGCACTAGTTTGGCTTTAACCACGCTTCAGTGAACTAAGAAGTCCTCACGTTCCCCCTGGTGAAGACACCATAATCCGCGAAACAGTTCGACACTTTGTATTTCTTTAGGTTTAAGTAGTATGAGAAACTAGCATTCTACTGTCAATGATGATGATAATGATAGTAGCGTTTCTTATTACCAAAATTCACTGTTTCTGCTCACGATAAAGCCGCAACTTATACGGCTGGGGCAACACCTGTAGCGAAGTCAGGTATCGGTTTCTCCAAACTTACAAAAAAGGGGCGTTGTCCAACAAAGCCATGTGTTTGGCGGCTCTGCCGGATTATTTGTCTAAATCTCTAAGTTTATTTGGTTCATGTTCCTGAGTCTAAGGCTCAGGGACATGAATGAAAATAAACGGGCGGCTAAAATGCACAAGTATCTGCACTTTAAAACGTGGACACAGAATGGAGGAAGAGGTCAAGAAAGTTGACAAGGTAATTTAAACTGTAAATAGACAACCGGGAGTCATCAGAAAGAAAGTGAGAGAAACAGAAACAGTTTTTTGGATGTTAATTGGAGAAGAAGGAAATTAGAAGGGAAAATCGGTACGACAACACAAAGGGCAGTGCCGTGCTATTTGAGGCTCGAGCCGGTTGCCTAAGGACAAAAACATACCGGAGCAAATATTCAGAATTAGATTAGGCATGTGGATGTTGCAGCCAAAATCCGGAGACCACTCAGCACATCCTAATGGAATGCGAAGGGATTCACCCAGTGAGAACAGTAGGTGGCGTACACGGTCCAGAAACGCTTGGGTTTTATGTGGATGGAACTGTCAACCAGTCAGCAGTCGAGATAGGCAAGAGACGTTTAGAGTACTGGTGGAAGAAAAAGCGGAGAAGAAATTGATGTGACTGGATCTCTTGCAGTTATAGATAGCGGTACAAGGTAAATTTTGAAGGGAAAAATGAAGGATATGTATACAAAAATGTTAGATAAAAAATCACTAGCCCTTCCCCAGTCGAGAAAATGGGGGTAAGCGAAGCTTCTGGCAAGTCGACGCCGTCGCAGGCGTTCCGCTTCGTTTGCCCTAAACACAGGGTCAGCGGCTCTTCGCTGACGTTTGGCCTCAACATCGCGCTCCCGCACCTCGGGGTCCGCGGCTCTTCGCTTACGTTTCGCCAGGGCTTCGGAAGCCCTCGACAAGCTTTGATTACCCCCATTTTCCCAACAGGCGAAGGGCTGGTGATTTTGCCTCTTTGGGTCCCACGTGTGACAAGTGTGGTTCAAGGGCGCGTTACAGGTCCCCGAGCCCACATGGGTACGTGCTATTGAGCTCGGACCCTCTCTGCACTATCATGAGGATTGGTGCACTTTCAGAGTAACCACCACCACCAGCTCCGGCACTTGTGAGCCTATAAAGTATAAACGCCATGCACGTCATCTTGCGCGCGACAGCGACGAGATGGAGATGGCTGTCGCGTTCGCTCGTCTCCTACAAGTCGTACCGCACGCGGGCGACGGCTTTGAGCGACGTCTCCCCGCCGTTGCCGGTATGAGGGCAGCAAATACGCGCCGAAACTGGCGTGACGCGCGCTTTAATAATTTACGTTGATCTCTTTTACTAAAGAGCAGCATAAATATTTTGAAAGGTCTTGCACTAGGTTTTAACCTTTCACGTATCAAAATTTAGTCGTTCGCTCGTTCCGTGCGACAATCGATAGTACTTGACTGATGTACAGGGTCGACCACTCTTAGTAGGAACATGGCGCAGCGTGGCCGCGCTCCGCGGACCGCCAGCGCACACGGCGCGGCAGCGCATCGAAGCTAAGCGGCGCAGGCGCACAAGGGCTTGCAGGTGGGGCTTCGTGTCGTGTGTCGCCTGCTAAAGCACGGCGTGCTCCCGCGCTTTAGCAGACGACACGAAGCCCCGCCTTTATTTCCCTATACGCCTGCGCCACTTAGCTTCGATGCGGGGCGTTGGCTGGTGCGCTGGCGCTCCGCGGAGCGCGGCCACGCTGCACCGTGTTCGTACTTAGAGTGGACGACCCTGTATATTCAGTTCCGGCTTCGTGCTACAGGCTAGTCGCTCAAAGCACTTCCGGGCGACCCGCGACGAATTTGAGATTTCCAGAACCGAGCGTTCGAGCGACCAGAACTAGCGATCTGATCACGCGACGGCCCGTTTCGTCACTCGAAGCCGTCGCTCATCGCCGTCGCGCACAAAATTGCTCTCATGCGGTATGGGCTTAAAGCTTCGCTTCAAAAAAGCATCTCCCAAACACTCCATACAGATGGTTAACCAGCGAAGCTGAAACGTGCGGCCCCGGTGTTTAGAAGTGGGTTAATCCCGACGTCCAGAAGAATAATTGAAGCGTTTCTCAATTATTGGTAACATGTTTGTGTTTCTAGTGGAACGCAAGCGCAAATGGCGGGCGGATGCGGCTAACCACGACGCCGAGCTAACTCGAGATATCGAACGCATGCGACAATGGCGAAGCGATGAAGCGGCGTTGCGGGCAGAGCAGCGTCAACTTTGCAATGGCGGTAGCGCGTTCGCCGGGGCCAAAGCCCGCTTTCGGCGGGAGTTTCTCGAGCGGCACTTTGGCTTCGGCTGCTACGAAATGTCTACGAAACGTCTACCACGGCGCCGAGCTGACTCGAGATATCGAATGCATGCGACGACGGCGAGCCGAGGAGCCAGCGTTGCGGCTCCTCGGCTCGCCGTTATAGTCCGATAACGTCGGACTATAAACGCGCCTTAATGCTCTCTTGTGGTTTGACCTCTAGCTCTCAAGGTGAAAAGTGTTCAGTCGCCGACGGCATTTCGTGGTAGCGCTTTTGGTTCGCACTTTTATTATTTAATTTGATAATATTTACCACAAAAGGCAACCGCTGCCAGTGTTTTGTTTCATGATGTTTGTTTGTGGACTGTCATACTCAAACATCCGAGGAATAAGTTTTTAAATAATGCAAGACAAAGTGTGAGCAACGATAACGTCGGACAATAAACGCGCCTTAACGCTCTCTTGTGGTTTGACCTCTAGCTCTCAAAGTGAAAAGTGTTGAGTCGCCGACGGCTGCCAGAGGTAGCGTAATGAAGCTGTCGCTTCAAAAGTAACAATGCATTCGAATGTGAATGCTAAATAATTTAATGAATGTTACTTGAGCGCGCAGGCTTTCGCCTTCACCCTCTTTTGTGTATGCTAAAGTGACTGTCAATTTTTTTACAGCGAAGCTGTTAAGGGCTCATTCTTCGATGGCCGCGTCCGGCGATAGAAAAAAAATTCTCAATGACTGCATGCTGTATGTGGGAGTGAAAGCGCGCGAGGGCGAGGGGCACGCGCTTTCACGGGGAGCGAACGCACGGTGGAGAGCAAACGTGACTTGTTCCCTCGCGGGGAAGGCTGTGGGGGGACGGGGGGATGGAGGGTACACTCTAAGAAAAAAAGGATGAAATGGGGCATCGAGGTTAGTCCTTTTGGGGAGTAACTGACTTGCCACAACCATTCGTCCTTTTGAGTAGTAACTGCAAGGGGATGAGCTGTTACTCCCCATGTGGTTACTTCATCAAGGGGAATAACAGTTCCTCTTTTCCGATGCCCCTGAAGGGAGTAACAGTCATTTTTTCCGATGCTCCGCAAGTATGCAATTGACAAAATTAGCCATTTACACGCTCATAAGAAAAAGCTATTGAGGTGACTATACAAAACGCTTCCGCAGCAGGATTAGAACTCATGTACTCTCGCTCACAAGTCGGGTACCCTACCCACTATACCACGGCAGCTCGCTTGACGAGACAGGATACTGAGACAAGGTTATGGATCGAAATGCAGACGTGGCAATGCAAGAGACTCGGCATTTTGTCTATGCTATGCGGGGAGAGTGTAACGCTGTGTGTACTTGCAACCATGCGACTGCAAAAAAAAAAAAGAAATTTGCCCGATTACGCGATGATACATTACGCGGTGTACTTACATACGTGTAGCGAGCGTATACAGGGCACGCAAGACGACAGAGAAGGCGAACTTATCTGTCACTTAGCGTGGCCAGTTTGAGCTACATATCGCTTCACTTAAGTTCGTAATCTCCTTGGAACGGTTGGAACTTAGGTACTATTGACCAAGAACATGTGGCAGTCCATCAATGACTTGCGCGTTTAATGTGTATCGTTCACTTATGGCATACACATGACTTCCATGTGTCTTCACACTCCACATTTTAAATTTCACACAATTTTCTCAAGAAGAGACAAAGTGCTGCTTTGCATGTCGTTCAATAGACAGTGCACGAACTTCAAAATATTCACGATTTATAGACAATACGGTTTTCGGCGCACCACTCCACGACACGGACGAAAACAGCGAAATGCTTGGGCAGTAACTGTTGCCGTTCAATCTGCCGTTGCTCTCTTTTCGACCAGGGACTAAACACTTACTCCCAAAAATTTGCACACGACACGCACACTCCTGCAATTAGTCCTTTGAGGGAAGAAAGCGCCCTTTCTTAGGACTAACAGCCCAGTTACTCCCGTTTTCCCCGGGATTTTTCTTAGAGTGTAGGCGGCGTTTAGCTGCGGCACCAAATGAGTATATTGTGACCGTGTGCAAGGGGAACTGGCTACTCAATCTCCCACGCGAAAGGAGGACAGCGGGAAGGCAGCGTGGGAGGGAGGGGTCGCAGCTTGTACTTTGCGCGGCGCCGGGCGGTCGCGGGCACCCTAATTGAAAGCAATCCGCAACACGGCTCCTACCTTTGTATGCGCTGTGCTTTCGCCGCTCAGTTTCCGTTGAAGCAATAGACCGCATGAACATTTGCGCGTTGCAGCTGTGCCACAGCGCAGAGCAGTAACCCGCTTGTTTTTGCCATGCAGGTGTTCGCGCTTGCTATCTGGCAAGAGTTCTTGCCTACATTATCTTCAGCCATCACGGAGACGACATCGATATGGCGGTTCCGAAGAAACGGAAATCAAATGGACGCTTCCCACACAGCAACGACCCGCACCTTACCCGACCAAAGGCCGCTGACCTTGGAACAGTGGATCCTCACTTCACCGTGGGAGGCCGCATCGCCCGGAACATCAGTCAGCCCTTCACCTTCAAAAGATCTGCGACCAACCGTGGCACTTTGTAGGCTTGGCAGCTGTGCCACAGCGCGGAGCAGTAACCCGCTTGTCTTTGCCATGCAGGTTAGTTAACCGTGTACCCTTTTCGCGAAGAAATCGAACAATTATTTTTTTACTGCAGCTGCCGAGCCCACATTGCTGCTTTCTCATTGTTGCTGAGTGTATTGGCGTCGTTCATTGCTTGCTCACGCAGTCAGGTGATGTCGAAACCAATCCGGCTCCTGAGAATGCCGCGATACTCGCTGAAGTACAAGAAATATCAGCTGGCCAATCGAAATTAACTTCGGAAGTAAAATACCTCAAAAAACAACTTCTTACGACCGATCAGACTATCGTCCACTTGAGCCAGCGAATGAACGATGTAGAAAAACATTGCGAGCCTTGCCTTGCTTCGCGCAGACATTGACAACATACGAACCAACACTACCCAGACAGCTCAGCATGTTTGTGACCTCGAGGCGCGTTTTGACGATGTTGAAAATAGATCACGGCGAAACAACTTAATTTTTTATGGCCTTCCCGACTCTGACAATTCAGAAGGTATGCCCAATCCGAGGAAGTGGTCATACGGCATTGTTAGGAGCGCCTAGGGTTTACTTTAGACCCAAAAGAGATAGAACGAGCCCATCGTCTTGGCCGCCACTCTACCGGGCACAATCGCCCCATTATCTTTAAGTTTTGTTTTTACAAAACGAAAAAAGCCATCCTTTCTAATGCGCGAAAGCTAAAAGGAACGAATTACAGCATTGCGCAAGACTATTCCCGTTCTGTCAGAGGTGCCCGTAGGCTTTTGATTGCTTTCGCCAAAACAAAAACAGACCGTTGTTCCCTACGTGTCACAACCCTGTTAATTGGTTCAAAAAAATGTACTTACGACGAGGTCTCGCAAATGGTAAAAGAAGTTGCATAGCATTCCACCCAGAATAAGAAGAAAGCAGATCCCTGCAAGGTTTCCCGAGCTAATCTTGCATTTTCTGTAATCTTTACTAATATACGCAGCTTCCAACCGAAGCGAGAACTTGTGTCCAACATGGTTTTATCATCTGCCAGTAATGTACTTATATTAGCAAAAACATGGCTACATGGCGATATCAGCGACGCCGAATTTCTTGCCGATTTACCTAATTTCGACCTTTATCGCAAAGACCGTCGTGATGCACGCGGGGGTGGTGTACTTGTGGCGGTGAATCAGTACCTACCATCTTCAGTATTTCACATCGATTCTGATATCGAAATGGTATGGGTAGTTTCCCGCGCTGCAATGCGAACCGCACTTTAAGGCGTCTGTTATAGGCCACTTCAAACTGACCCCGACTTTCCCCGCAAATTTAACAATATTCTAAGCATTTTTACGGGAACACATCAGAATGCAGACATAGTTCTGTTTGGAGATTTTAATTATCCTAGTATACACTGTCGTAACTACTTAACTTTAACAAGCAACCCAGAAGCAACCAGTTTTATTGATGTTTGTCTTAACTTTAACCTCTCGCAGCTAATATCTGAACCAACGCGTGTTACGCAGGACTCGGCAAACATTTTAGATTTTATACTAACCAACAATCCCGACAGCATGTCATATATGGCTGCTACTATTGGTACTGCGAAAAATAATTTTGAAGAATGCCGGTCACATCTTTTGCGACAGGGACATCACCCTGTCAGCGAGGGGCGATGCAGAAATCCGATAGGGGGGGGGGGGGGGGGTCAGGACATCCGGATCCGCGCCTGCAGGGCAGAATGTAAAAACAATTTCGACAGCGAGGCGCGTACGTACCTGTAACTACTCGGCAGCTCACTTGCGCCATGCAATGCCGCAAAATAGTCCTACTGATCGGTTGCCTGTCGCGTCTTTCAGGACTTGGCGCCTAGCCTGCCTCGCTGTTTGACATCGAGGCAGCCTATTCGAGCCGCCTACAGCTCCGAAATAGCGAAACTAACTTTAAAACGGTGGTTAGTCGGGCATGTTGATAAGAACACATACTAATCCATACAGCGCGAGCAAAAAGTGACTACAAACCATGTCAAATACTTAAGTGAACGCAAGACTGGACGCTGTTTCTCAACGCTGTGAGAAGCGGCGGCAGCGATGGCTTAGAACCTCTATGGCAGCCACTGCTCCCTGCAGCTAGCAGCAACAGAGAGCGCAAAGATGCCCCCACCTTTGCACGAGTCTGAAAGCTTATTTTTCTAGTGACGCTACCAGCTGTGGCCAAAGACCGCCAAGACGATGTTATGTAAAAAGAAAAATGAAAAAAAGCTCATTGATGCGATGCGTGACATGGATTTTTATAGTTAGTATATCACCGGCGCAGCTTATTTATTTATTTACAAAGACCTTACAGGCCCCCCCCCCCCCCCCCCGTAGGAGCATGACGTAGGGGGGGCATAAACGGAAACAGTACTGTAAGAGCTAGTAAGCATATTGCCGCCGGCATACTGAGACCGAAAAGACGCTCGCCGCATCATAGCTGTGTCTCAAAGAACCACTACAATACAAGCGTCAGGCAGGGCACCGCAAGGCAGAAGACGACCGAGGCGTGCAGACGTGCTTCGCATCGGCTCCGTGACTTTTGGAATTTTCCAAGCACCCAAAATTTCCTGGCGCCGCTGGGATCAGCGGAATATCTTCGTAAACATCAAGGCGACTCAGCGAAACCACACCTTCGGTGAGCCGCAGTTTTTACGACCAACGAGCGCCCCATTCGTTCGGCCACGCCGACAGGAGGGTTAGCCCTAACGCCCAACGCTGGCGTGCGGGAGGCCGGGGACCCACAAGCAGCCGCCGCATCGTCGGTGAGCTGCGGAGGCGACCCAACCCGCAACGCTACGATCGCCCGAAACCCAGGCACCATGGCCCATCAGCCCACCACCACGGAAACTATGGAAATTGCATCGGAGAGTCACCCGACACACCTGCCTGACGAGGCCCTGCACGGGCCGTCTGCGGTTCTCTCTGAGCAGCTCCACCATCAAGAATCCCAGTGGCAAACGGTCGTTTCCCTTCATCGGAAACGCCGCCTGCAAAAACAACAAACCCCGGGTAAGCAGGACCCAGTCGGGCAAACCGCGGCATCGAAAACCCAGGCGTCAGCCACCGACGCGAAACCCAGTTCGCCAGCTACCTGCGAGGAGCGTGGAGCCCGAACACCCATTTCTGAAGACGCGACTGCAAGGAGCAGGCCTCGCCGACGCGCGCCTCCGCTCCCGCGCACCGACATGAAAATCATCATCCGCCCGGCCCCGGGCCTCATACTTCGAAAACTACAGACCCATCAAGTGGCCAGGGCGATCGTCCAAGCCACCGGAGGGGCGCCGACCTGCAAGGGGGACGATTTCATCACCCGCCTGCGACCCGGCTCGAATATCATCATCGTGAGCACCCCTCACGAGGGTACGGCGGCCACCCTCATGAAAATTATGAGCCTCACGTTCCACGGACGATCACACCCTGTGAAGGTGTATCTATCAACACCCGAGGACCTGCTTAAAGGTGTCGTACACGGCATCGACGTAGGCACCAGCGAAGAAGAGCTTATGGCGAATCTTCGAGTCCGCACACATGGAGTCCGCATCGTGCGGGCCCGTATGCTTGGTCAATCTCAGACAGCCCTGCTCCACTTTGAGGGACCCCAGGTGCCTAGATTTGTGTACTTCTACGGAGGGGAGATGCCTTGCCGAGACTACCAGCCGACAAGGCAGTTCTGCCCCATCTGCAGAACCACCGGACATCGACCAGACGTCTGCCCCAACCCAACGGTTCGCGCGTGCAATACCTGCAACCACCCTAACCCAGAAGCCGGTCACACTTGTGTTCCGAAGTGCGCCCTGTGCGGAGGGGCCCATCTCACGGCCGCAAAAGACTGCAACAATAAACTAAAGCGCATTCGCCCCCGAGGGAAACCAGCCTCCACCACCGCCCCCAAAACCCAACGACATCCCCGCCCACGGTGGTTCAGCTCCGAGCGGGAAGACTCCGACTCCGACTACTCGGAGTTGTCGATGACCTGCAGATCCCGGTCCGGTTCCAGCCCGAGGTCCAGGTCCCGCTCCTGTTCGCGGCCCCGGCCTCATTTCCGGTCGCCCAGACGGCGATCTCAGTCGACGTCCAAGCAACAGCAGCAGGGTACACCCATCATAGCGGCGCCCAAAGATAAGGGGTCCCAGCAAAACCAACGGAAGACCAAGGCAGCCTCACCCAAGAGGACCAACACCAAAGAACAAGAGGTAAGCTGGGCAGCAGTAGCCTCCCCCTCGTATAAAAAACCACAGACGCCACCGCCCACGAAATTCGAACAGGAACTCGCGAGCATGCGCGCACAGATACAAACACTAACACAAGAAAACAGACAACTCAAACAACAAGTGATACAGCTCACACAAAAACCACAAGAGATGGCACCACACCAGGCCATCATTGACCTAAAAACCAATGTCAATGCCATTCAAACCCAGATGCAAGCCTTCATGGATGCTACACGCGCCCAGATGGAACAAATAACACAGACTGCCCTACAACGCACAGAGGCAGCAATCAAGCACATGGAAGCCGCTGTAGACAGCAAGCTTAAGGGCCAGCTTCACTCCATAAAACTGCGAAAAACACTACGACAGAACCTCTGCAAAGTCACACCTGCGGCAGGACATAACCGACACCAACACCCATCACCGACCATAACATCACCGACCACAACACCCAACAATGCCTAGACCACACAAGCAAGTCAAAGAAAACTTAGAAATTTGGCAATGGAACTGCCGTGGGTACCGAAGGAAAAAAGGGCTACTGACACAATTGATCGCTCAATCCTCAAAGCCGCCAGGGGTCATAGCCCTACAAGAGCCCGGTACCCGACCAACACTACATGGCTACGAGGAATACCACGCAAGTCAAGACGACAAATGGAAGGTAGCCACACTCGTGGACAAAAACATAACAACTATACAACACACATCTATACACGACGTAGACGTACAACATGTACTCCTAGAATTCGTGTACAAAGGCAATCAGACAAAGAGTGCCTTTGTTCTAAACGTCTACTGCCCCCCCAGCCAAAGGCGGGCAAACATTGACAAACTCTTCAGGGACACTCTCCGCCTTGCCAAAGATCGCCCTCTGGTAATCATGGGCGATTTCAACGCTCAGAACACGCTATGGGGGTATCAGAGGCAGGACTGGAAGGGTCTCCAGCTAGAAACACTAATGGAACAGAGTCACCTCACACTGATCACAGACCCGAACACTCCGACGAGGGAAGGGAACAGCGTAACACGCGACACCACTCCCGACCTCACCTTCATCACACAAACCACGCGAGCCGAATGGCTCAACACACTCGAAAACTTAGGCAGCGATCACTACATACTGAACATAACGCTACAAACCGGACGCCTACGCAGGCAGATCGGCACAGCCAAAATCACTGACTGGCGAAAAATTAGGGAAGCCCAAGAACAGGACACAGACACAATCACGAACCTGGAAGACTGGTGCGACAACCTCCGTCGACAGAAACAACACCATACAAAGGAAATCGCCAGAACGGAAGAGACCCCAGAAGTGGATCCCCACCTACTACACCTGTGGGACGCCAAACGAGGTCTCACCCGCCGTTGGAAAACACAGAAGTACAACAGGAAACTGAAGACACGCATAGCACAAATAACAGCGGAAGCAGAAGAATATGCCATGCAACTCGCCTCGGCGAACTGGTATCGATTCTGCGACTCCTTCGGTGGCACCCTGGGTACCGCCAAAACGTGGCACATACTCAAAGCCATCCTGGACCCCACCAAAACCAAAGGAGAGGGGCACAAGGCCCTGGAGCGGCTACTACACACCTACCCAGGCAGCCAACAAGACCTCATCGACGCCATCAAGAACAAGTGCTATGGAGATCCAGCTCCCACGCAACCATGTACAACACCATACATGGGACAACCCAACCCACTTTTGGACGAACCCATCACAGAAAACGAGGTGAGAGCGGCCATCGCAGCCACCACCCGTAACACAGCGGCGGGCACGGACCGTATCACGAACGCCATGATCAGAAACCTTAGCGACAAGTCCATCTCCGCGCTCACGGCCTTTCTCAACCAACACTGGGAACAAGGTACGGTGCCGGCGATGTGGAAACACGCACGCATAATCATGATACCCAAACCGGGGAAGAAATTGGCAATTGAAAATCTGAGACCAATCTCGCTCACATCCTGCCTCGGCAAGGTGTACGAGAAAATCATACACAAGAGACTACAGGGACACTTAGAAGACAACAAGCACCTGCCAGACACCATGTTTGGTTTCCGCGGAGGCTTGTCCACACAAGACGTTTTACTGCAAATCAAGGAAGAAGTCCTCAGCAACGTTCCCCGCAGCGGCGAACATGCCCTCCTAGCAATCGACATCAAAGGAGCTTTCGACAACGTCAGCCACCAAGGAATCCTAGAAGGGCTCGCCAACACCAACTGCGGTGAGCGAACGTACAAGTACGTTCAGAGCTTCCTAAGCCACCGCACGGCAGAGCTGAAGATTGGGGAGATCCAGACTGCAGTATACCACCCTCCCAACAAGGGCACACCACAAGGAGCAGTCATCTCACCCACGCTCTTCAATGTCGCCATGATCGGCCTCGCAAGAAAACTGCAGGACGTAGAAGGCCTCCGCCACGCCTTCTACGCAGACGACATAACACTCTGGACCACAACAGGGTCCCTTATTGAAAAAGAAGAACGGCTGCAAACTGCAGCTGACCTCATCCAAGAATACGTCAGCCAACGGGGACTACAATGCTCGCCCGAGAAATCTGAACTCATACGAGTCTGGCGAGGCCGGGGTAACCACACAGTCCCCACAGACCCAACACGAAAAATCGAGATACACCTCAACGGGAGCCTCATACCAGAAACGTCATTGCTCAGGGTGTTGGGCATGTGGCTGCAGTCTAACCAGCGTGCTACACACACCCTTACGCTCCTCAAAACCAGTGTCAAGGCGATATCACGCATGATATCCCGTGTAACATCGAAGAATAGAGGCATGAAGGAAGGGGACACACTCCGACTGGTCAAAAGCCTGGTGGTGAGCAGAATCACATACAGCCTGCCCTACTACCATCTCACACAATCCGAGACGAAACAGGCCGACACGCTCTTGAGGATGGCTTTCAAGACCGCTCTCCGCCTGCCGATGAGTACATCGACTGAGAAATTATTGGCGCTGGGGTTACACAACACCCTCAGCGAACTCACAGAAGCCCTTCACGTCTCACAACAACAGAGACTTGCGCGGACTCACACGGGCCGGCAGGTCCTACAAACTTTGGGCTTCAAAGCCACAACACGAACCCAAGAAACCTGCACGATACCTCGTCACGTCCAGGACAGGTATCACATTGCCCCAATACCACGCAACATGGACCCTAACCTACACTCCGGAAGGAGGAAAGCAAGGGCCCAATACATAGAGAAAACATTCAGGTTCGATACCACGGCCCGTTTTACGGACGCCACTATGTACGGAACGAATAAAAAGGGCGCAGTGGCAGTGGTATGCGACCGCCGAGGCCACGTCACCTCCAGTGCATCGACCCGCCCCTGCACGATCACGGAAGCGGAAGAACTGGCCATCGCGTTAGCCATCCGCGAAGGTCAACACGCAAAAAAACCACTGACGATCCTCACGGACTCCCAGCAGGCCTGCCGCAACTTCCTACAGGGAAGAATCGCAAGACCTGCGGCACAAGTCCTAGCCCAAATACCTAAGGAGGACACTGACGACAACACCATCATAACCATCATTTGGATACCGGGTCACGCTGCCATCACGGGTAACCTGTATGCCGACAGAGCAGCTCGAGAATTTGCATATAACCGAGCACTCATCACGCCGACTGCAGATGACCCTGACCCAGTTGACCCCGAGTATTCAGCAATCCTGAACTACCACAGAGGGAGTCGCTTGCGATATCCCCCACCCCATCGAATACTAAAGACGGAGGATGCCGCTGCCTGGCGTAGGCTCCAGACAGGCACTTACACGAACCTACACATATTACATCGCCTGCACCCCACAGCCTACAGGGACGAATGCCCGTGGTGTGGGGCCACACCAACCCTATACCACATTACGTGGGAGTGCACGCTACACAACATAGAACACCATGACACGAACACCACGAGGGAGCAATGGGAGGCACTGCTGTCCAGCTCGGCCCTCGACGACCAGCTCAAGCTGATCCAGAGAGCAGAGAAGATGGCAAGAGCCAGCGGAGCCCTGGACTAGGGGCCCCGACCATTAGCGATGCCCCATTGGGGCAAGACAAAACTATATTTGAATTAAAGTTTATCTATCTATCTATCTATCACCGCAAGGCAACGCTGCGCAGCACGTACCCACACCACGTGCTGACAGAACGGTGGCTCGAGCTCGAGGATCGGATGAATGGCACGCGGCAGGAGGTGAAAAAGAAGAGAACAACGTTCGAACAGGCGACGCTCGCAGGCGTATTTAGGGGCGAAGCTCCTTATAGCGGCACCCGTTCGTCCCCGTCGTCGTCGTCGTATTAGTAGTGTGTAACCAGTCTGAGAAAAATGAGAAAAAAAAATTCCGAAGTTGTGTCCATAGCGCGGAATCGAACCAGGGACCCCTCGCTTCCGAGCGCGCGGCGTTAGCCCACTACGCCACGAAGCGGACATGGACACACGCACCACGATGGCAATAAATACCCAACACAAACGAAAGGCCGCGTTTCTAGTGCGTTTCTAACGCGTTTGTGCTAGCGCGTTACGGCCCGTGTAAGAAGCTGGTGTAAGACGCTGTGGCCTCTCCGCCTTACCTTCAACGCGTTTCGAACGCGCTGCCCAAAGCGGTGGCAAGTCAAGTTCAAGTCGAGGAGCGTTTATGAATACGGGGGGTATACTCGGCAGTCATCTGATGCCGTCGGCAAACGCGGTGCACGTTCCGGCATGTGTATATGGCTGCGTAAGACGCTGTGGCCGCTCCCCCTTACTAGAGAGTACTGCACGTTTCTAACGCGTTTGTGCTAGCGTCCCCTTAAGCGGGAGATCCGATGATTCCCTCCGGAGCTTCGCCCACTCATCATCATTCACCCCGTGGATATGCTGTGAATTTTTTGTTGAGTGTTGAGTCTCTGGAGTTCTCGGGCCCAGGTTCACCCAGAATAAATCATTTTTATTAGAAACGGTTGTCGTAACTGTCGGTTACATTTCTGGTGGAGGTGCGGGGTATGATTCCAAGCCCCACACGTCAGGGAAGGTAGCCCGGACCCCCGAAGTTTGCAGCCAACGGAATTGACGCCTGTACACCAACGCACAAGTCGTCGCATACGAGGTAAGCCTACCGAGTTTGGTCCCCTCACCGAATCACCAAGGGAAGCGACGGCGGTCAGCCTAGGCGCCAGTGCGATGGCTACTCAAGCGATCCCTTCTCACGTCATCGTTGACTCACCCAAGACGCCAGAATCGTTTCACGGAGACACATTTGAGGATGCCGAGGACTGGCTCGGAAACTTCGAGCGTCGCCAGATGCAACGGCTGGGACGCAACGAGGAAACTCCGGTATGTGTACTTCGCGCTGGAGGAATCTGCACGCACGTGGTTTCAACGCCACGAAGCGTCGTTTTCATCGTGAGATGACTTTCGACGAGAGCTGCTCGCTACTTACCCGAGCACGGACCGCAGAGAGAGGGCAGAAGCTGCTCTTCAGGCGAGGAACCAACGAAACAACGAAAGTGTGACCATGTACATTGAAGACATGTCCCACCTCTTCCGCCGAGCCGACCCAAACATGGCTGCGGACAAGAAATTACGGCACCTAATGCGCGGTGTTAAACAGGAACTATTTGCAGGCCTGGTACGTAATCCACCCCGCACTGTAGCCGAATTCACATCAGAAGCGACGACTATGGAGAAGACGCTGCAGCAGCGGGCAAGACAGTACAACAGAGATGCAAGCGTCGCATTATTTGAAGTTGGGTCAGGAGCCCTCCCCAGCAACATCGACGCCCTACGTGAAATGGTGAGGTCTGTCGTTAGGGAAGAGCTGCAGAAATTGAAGCTGGTTCAAAGCACTCCTACGGTGTCATCACTTGCAGATATCGTACGCGAAGAAGTGCGAGAAGTAATTTGTGAACCAGAGCCTCAGGTACGGCCCCTAGTACAACTGGAGCGTCAGTCGCGGATATCATACGCCCAAGCTTTACGGCAGGACATTGGACGTGCTGACTCTGTCCGAACTACCGCTACACCCCAGATGCTTGCTCGCAGTATGCCGCCCATGTCGGAAGGAAGACCACGTAAAAGCGATGTATGGCGTACTCCACACCGGCGTCCCCTCTGCTACCACTGTGGCGAGGCTGGTCACCTGTATCGCGAATGTCAGTATCGCCGAGTGGGACTCCGTGGCTTCTCCGTGAATGCGCCTTGCCCTCAAAACGGTGAGCGCCCTTACGAAATAGAAGAATTTTTATCTACACGCCGAAACATTCAGTACCCCCAGCAACATGAGCCTCGATCGGCAGCGCCTATGCGTTATCGGTCGCCGAGTCCGCGTCCGTCCTCCATGTCACCGAGGCGTCGCTCACTAAGTCCGCGACGGGAAAACTAGAGCCAGCGACCTGTGGAGGCAAGGCCGCTGACGCCCAGGAAACCGAAGGCCCTCCATCGCTAACCCGACGAGACGACGGCTGTGACACCGCGACGAACAAATGCAGTGATGGCGACGCTACTTCTGAGTTGCGTGTCATCATCGACGACTTCGAAGTGACCGCGTTGATAGGCACTGGTGCTGACTATTCAGTTATTAGTAGTGTACTCGCCAGAAAATTGAAAAAGGTATTGACCCATTGGACCGCATCTCCGATACGCACAGCGGGGAGACACTTAGTCGAGCCTGTAGGAATGTGCACGGCATGGATCGGAATTAGTGGCTTTATGTACGTCAGCAGCTTTATTGTTCTGCGCGAGTGTTCCCCTGAGCTGATCCTGGGCATAGACTTTTTGCAAGCAAACGGCGCAATAATCAACTTGCAAGAATCTCGCGTGTTGTTTACTACGGAAAATGCTGTCGCCTTTTCTGATGTGGAACAGCCACATGTTGCCTCTCTGCGTATTGTGGATGAACACGTGACGGTGCCGGCAAGGTGCAGTGTGACTGTCATTGTAAGGAGCGACGCATTTCAAGACAATGAGGCACTTGTAGATGGAAATATCGGGCTGCTACTGGAAAAGCAAATATGTGTGGCAAGGGGTCTTGTTCACCTGCGTAACGGATGTGCGGCTGTCCTCTTGACCAACTTTGGCAATGAGGCACAACACGTGGCGAAGGCAACAGCCATAGCATCTCTTCATGGCTATGAACAAGTATACGGATACATCGACTCTCGACACACCATCACCAGCATCTGGGACTTTAGACAGTGTGCTCGCATCTATCGATATTGACCGACAGCTGTCATCACCGCAAAGAGATAAGATTGTGAGCTTGGTCACAGAGTTTGCTGAATGCTTTTCGACTTCATCGAAAGTCCGTCGTACTCCCGTCGCAAAGCAGCGCATTATAGTCGAAGAACCCGTACGACCCGTATGCCAACACCCGTACCGAGTGGCTCCAAAAGAAAGAGAAGCGATAAGAAGTCAAGTACAGGAAATGCTCAAGGACGATGTAATACAGCCATGCAATAGCCCGTGGGCATCTCCGGTAGTCCTGGTGAAAAAGGACAACACCTTACGTTTTTGTGTAGACTACAGAAAACTCAACCTCGTCACGAAGCGGGATGTTTATCCACTCCCACGCATCGACGACGCCTTGGACAAACCACGCGATGCCCACTTCTTCTCTTCTTTGGATCTTAAAAGCGGGTACTGGCAGATAGAAGTGGACGAGCGAGATCGCGAAAAAACGGCATTTGTGACACCGGATGGTTTATACGAGTTTAAGGGGCTTCCATTTGGTCTGTGTTCTGCGTCCGCCACTTTCCAGAGGATGATGGACACTGTTCTTTCCGGACTGAAATGGCAGTCATGCCTCGTTTACCTTGATGATGTGGTGGTCTTCTCCACTACATTCGAGCAGCATGTAGAGCGGCTGAGGGCAGTTCTGGATGCCATTCGCACAGCGGGATTGACCATAAAACCCGAAAAGTGTCACTTCGGTTTTCGCGAGCTCTGTTTTCTCGGACACATTGTCAGTGCTCAAGGCGTCCGCCCAGATCCTGAGAAGATCACGGCAGTAGAAACTTTTCCGAAGCCAAGAGATAAGAAAGCTATCAGGCGTTTCCTAGGACTGTGTGCCTACTACAGGCGTTTCGTAGAAAACTTTTCTAAAATTTCCGAACCACTCACGCTGCTTACAAAAGAAGATGTCCCTTTCGTGTGGCAGAAAGAACAAGACGACGCCTTCTCTGAGCTACGACGACGTTTGCAGAGTCCTCCCATACTTGCCCATTTTGATGAAGATGCCGAAACATACATCCACACCGACGCGAGTAACGTTGGTCTCGGCGCCATACTTATTCAGTGGAAGAATGGAGAAGAAAAAGTCATTGCGTACGCAAGCCGTACTCTATCGAAAGCTGAAACAAATTACTCAGCTACAGAAAAGGAATGCCTGGCGGTTATTTGGGCCATCAGCAAGTTCCGGCAATACTTGTACGGCAGACCGTTCTGAGCCATCAGCGACCACCCTTCATTGTGCTGGCTGGCGAACCTCAAGGACCCTTCTGGAAGACTCGCTAGGTGGAGCTTGTGTCTACAGGAATATGACATCACGGTCGTGTACAAGTCCGGCCTCAAGCACAATGATGCTGATTGCTTATCACGTGCACTGATCAAATCTACCGCTACTGAACACGAGCAAGATTTTCCATTTCTTGGGGCTGTGAGCACGTCGGAAATGGCTCATCATCAGCGTTCTGACCCGGAATTACTCCTGCTCATCCAGCACCTGGAGGGTCGGCAAGTGAAAGTTCCACGAGTTTTTGTCCGCGGATTGTGTTCGTATGTCCTCAAGAACAACGTCCTCTACAAAAGATACTTCGAGCCCAGTGGTGAGACGTTTCTACTTCTCGTACCATCATCGCTACGACCTGAGATCTTAGAAGCTTGCCATGATGACCCTTCCGCTGGTCACTTGGGCGTTAGTAGGACTGTGGCAAGAATCCGTCAAAAATATTACTGGCCGAGGTTGATGAATTCAGTGCAGCACTATGTTAAATGGTGCCGAGATTGTCAAAGGCGGAAAACACCGCCCCTCAAACCAGCACGCCTTCTGCAACCAATACAGCCACCAGCAGTACCATTTGAACAAATCGTATTAGATTTACTTGGGCCATTTCCCGTTTCGTCCTCAGGAAAGCGATGGATTGTGGTAGCAACCGATTACCTCACCCGGTATGCCGAGACTTCTTCTATCACAACAGCAACCGCCATTGAAGTGGCTCAGTTTTTCGTCACACACATCGTATTGCGACACGGCGCGCCTAAGGTTGTCATAACAGACAAGGGAACGGGTTTTATAACTTGTTTGATGCAGTGTGCTACGAAACTAACGCATACTGATCATCGGAAAACCACAGCATACCATCCGCAAACAAATGGCCTGACTGAACGGCTCAATAGAACGCTCGCTGACATGATCTCGATGTACGTGGACATAGAGCATCGAACATGGGACAGTATTCTACCATACGCTACCTTTGCGTATAATACTGCAGTACAAGAGACGACACATTTTACGCCATTTGAACTTGTTTACGGCCGAACCGTAACGACGACACTGTACGCGATGTTACCTGTGAATAACAGCAGCGAAGACGACCCTGACGTTAGTGAATACATAGAAAGAGCTGAAGAGGCACGGCAGTTGGCGAGGCACCGCATCGTACAACAGCAGTACGTTGAAGCAAACCGATACAACCTAAGGCGAAGAGAGGTGCAGTACAACCCTGGAGACAAAGTGTGGGTATGGACGCCTATACGTACGCCCGGTCTTTCGGAAAAGTTACTGCGCCGTTATTTTGGCCCCTATAAAGTACTTTGTCGGCTAAGTCCCTTAAACTACGAGGTAACTCCCGAAGGTCAAGTGTGCTCCACACGACGCAGGACTCGCCCAGAGGTCGTACACGTAGTACGAATGAAGCCTTACTACGAAAGGCATTAAATAACAGAATTTGCAAATGTGCCCAAGAATGCCAACGGCCATCCCTGAGCTTTGTTCTTTTAAAACTATCGGCCTGTCTAAGCCTTTTCTACGCATCGGTACGATGCTTTTTCGGAGGGGGACTAATGCCGCCAGCATACTGAGACCGAAAAGACGCTCGCCGCATCATAGCTGGGTCTCAAAGAACCACTACAATACAAGCGTCAGGCAGGGCACCGCAAGGCAACGCTGCGCCGCACGTACCCACACCACGTGCTGACAGACCGGTGGCTCGAGCTCGAGGAGTGGATGAATGGCACGCGCCAAGAGGAGAAGAACAAGAGAATAACAATAGAAGAAGCAACGCTCGCAGGCGTTTTTGTTGAGTGTTGAGTCTCTGGAGTTCTCGGGCACAGGTTCGCCCAGAATAAATCAGTTTTATTAGAAACGCTTGTCGTAACTGTCGGTTACATTATTATCTAGCAAGTGGCAGTTATCATACATTTCTAATACAACGCCATTGAAACACAAGGGATACAGCATACATTCGAGATGTAACTGATGCGCAGTACAAACCAGAATGCCAATAAACCTATTCTTGCGCAAAAACGTATATTTACAAAATATTTACAAAATAGGCGAGTAGCACAGGCGTAGCAGCAAGCAGCCAATATGGCGAGGAGCAACCTCTACCTCCTGTTCTTCGGTGCCAGCCTAATGCTGACCTCTGCTTCGGTGCCGGTCTTCTTCTGTCTCGCGTCATTACCCCCCGGGCGAAAACACGCGTACCATCCGGGCAGGTCAGAGTGCAGCATCAGAGGACGGGTGATACGGCTTCAGCCGAGCAACATGGACTACGTCAGTTTTGACCAGCGCAGAAGATAACAATGGCTGTGCCGGTGCAATCTCATGCGTCACGTCAGTAACTTGGCGCTGAATGCGATAAGGACCATGGTAGCGTGGTAGAAGCTTCGCGGAGAGACCAACGTGTCGAGCTGGCGACCCGGGCCGGTATATTGTAGCGATGCCTTTCCGATAATAATGCCTTTTTGCGCTTATCGCGCTTTGTCAGTGGTCGGAGCGACGGTCCGCTCGCGTTATCAACCGGATCCGCCGGCCGTGAGCGGTGGATGATAAAACTAGAGTAGAATAAGTCATAATGCCTCGCTACAAAATCGCGGCCCAGAGGAGCACTAAGGATCCAGGAGCGTAATAGACGTCCTTGTGAGGGCAATCGTAACGGTTCTTTTGTGACATCTGCGACATCTGAAGGCGGTCGCGCGCGATATAACGCACAGCGTCCGCCCTTTCGATAGCATCTTGTGCGTACTCCGATGGTTGTCCTGGAGCGGCTGGTAGTAAAGTATCCATAGGTAGTGTTGGTTCCCGGCCAAAAAGAAGATAAAACGTTGAACAACCTGCCGTATCATGGCATGACGAATTATAGGCAAATGTGGCAAAGGGTAATGTAGCATCCCAGTCGCGGTGGTCGGCGGAAACGTACATGGACAACATGTCGGTTATGGTGCGATTCAGGCGTTCGGTGAGGCCGTTTGTCTGAGGGTGATAGGCGGTGGTGACATTGTGTTTCGTGGAACATGAGCGTAGAACGTCATCGATGACACGGGACCAGAAGTAAGGACCGCGATCGGTGAGCAGTTGACGAGGCGCTCCGTGATGCAGAATAACATCGTGAAGGAGGAAGTCGGCAATATCGGTAGCACAGCTAGTTGGAAGTACACCAAGATGACCTACTGTAGGTTCGTCGTGAAGCTGCTGGAGGACATTAGTACGCATGTGGGAGGGCACCACAAGCAAGTGTTCAGGGCCTTCGGTGTATACACTGTGGCGGTATAAAGATCCATTATGTAAGGTAAACATCCGGAGTGACTTGTAAGGGGGCCCGGAACTGAGACGGTGGATGATGGAACGTAACGCCAGATCACGCCGCAATTCATCGCCGAAATTAATTAACTGAGATACATAAAGGGCACAGGCATCGGTGTCAGGGTTGGTGCTGTGCCAGTTGATACGGAATCGGAGCCGTCCTAGCCCAGCGCCCTTCATGGTCGTGACTGCGTCATAGCGTACGCCAGCCGCCTGATCTCTGCCCCAGAACACAATTACTCAATTACCGAGCGTGAATGCCTTGCCCTTGTTTGGGCAATCTCCAAATTTCGACCGTACCTCTTTGGCCGCCCATTCACGGTAGTCACTGACCACCATACGCTCTGCTGGCTTTCCTCGCTGAAAGATTTTACAGGCCGTCTCGGGCACTGGGCTTTGCGATTACAAGCGTACTCGTTTTCCGTCATCCACAAGTCTGGCCAATTACATCAGGACGCGGACTGCCTGTCCCGTTATCCCGTGGATCCACCCGAACTTCCGTAGGAGCAGATGGGTCGATGTGCGCCAACAGAGGAGAAGTCGTCAGAAGGCGTATAAGCGCAGAAAATGCATGAGCTTCTAGATGGCCCCGGCCGAAAGGCGTATCTTTTTTGAGAAGGTCGGTGAGCGGACGGGTGATGTCAGCGAAATTTTTGACAAAGCGACGAAAGTAAAACATAAGCCAATGAAGGATCGAGCGAAGGTCTTTGGTTGAGCAAGGTACAGGGATATGCTTCACGGCGCGAATGTTTTCTAGGTCAAGTCGGATTCCTACACCATTAACAAGGTGGCCGAGCACTGTTATTTCGTGGCGACCAAAATGGCACTTGGATGAGTTAAGCTGAAGACCGGCGCTGCGGAACACTTGGAGGATGGCAAACAGGCGCTGAATATGGCTGTCAAATGTCGTTGAGAAAACAATAACGTCATCTAGGAAACATAAGCAGGTCGACCATTTGAAGCCACGAAGGAGCGAATCCATCATGCGCTCAAATGTGGCTGGCGCATTGCATAGACCGAAGGGCATAACTTTAAATTGGTATAACCCGTCAGGTGTCACAAAAGCGGTCTTCTCGCGGTCCATAAGATCTACGGCAACCTGCCAATGGCCACACCGATGGTCGATGGACGAAAAATAACTCGCTCCGTGAAGACAATCCAGGGCATCATCTATACGTGGCAACGGATATACGTCCTTCTTAGTGATCTTGTTCATGTGTCTGTAATCGACACAGAAACGCCAGGTGCCGTTTTTTTTTTCTTGACAAGCACAACTGGGGATGCCCATGGGCTAGACGAAGGTTCTATAATGTCTTTTGCAGCCATCTTGTCGACTTCTGTTTGTATAATCGCCCGTTCAGCAGCAGAAACCTGATATGGACGGCGATGAAAAGGGTTTGTGTCGCCTGTGTCGATTCGGTGCATGACAACCGTTGTCTGGCCAAGTGGGCGCTTGTCGAAGTCAAAAACGTCCCGGTACGAAGCTAACACACGGCAGAGCTCATCAGCCTGTGCAGGTGAAAGGTCCGCTGCTTCATTTTGTTGAATTCACTGGTGGGCAAGCTAGTGGATCCTGCTGAGCACGTCGACTCAAATTCGCCTCAGATGTTAGCGTGGATATTTGATAGTCGTTGAGGGATGCCACCGTTGTAAGCGCAAATCCGGATGGTAGAACACGGGCGGATAAGCCAAAGTTGAGCACAGGTATATAAGCTTCGTTGCTGACAATTTCGACAACCGTGTGGGGTAGGGTGACATTGTGTGCCACGAGGATGCAACGTAATCCCTATCAGCGACAGCAGGAAAGGGCTTCAAAAGAACATTAGTGGATTGAGGCGGTAATCGCACGTACTCTGAAGAATTGAGTAGGTTTAGCAGCAAGAGTCGCTGGGGCAGGAGGGAGTTCAAGTTGCAGGACACCGGTGCCGCAGTCGACGAGGGCTCAATGTGTCGACAAAAAGTCAATGCCCAAGATCACGTCGTATGAGCACTGCTCAAGCAAAAGAAACTGAGCGCTCGTCGTATGGCCAGATATAGTAACGCGGGCTGTACACGTTCCAACAACAGTAGGTGTGCTTCCATCGGCAACTCTCACTGTACGTAGCACAGCGGATGTCAGGGCTTTCTTCAGCTTCTCACGAAGACTAGATCTCATCACCGAGATCTGTGCACCAGTGTCGATAATGGCCGTAACACTAACACCGTCGAGTTGGACTTCGAGCAAATTAGAGCGGGAAGGAACTGTGAGACAAGGATTTCGAGGCCGGGTCGAGAATGCCGCGTCACCGCCGGGCGCTGCACTCGTTAGTTTTCCGATGCGTAGCGTCCAGAGTTGGTAGGCGACGGGAAACGGTGGGCTTGCGGCGAAGGGAATCAGCGGGCTTGCGGCGAGCGAGATCGGTGATCGCGCGGCGATGGTCACCTGCTATACGCTTTGGTGCGAGTGTCGACGTCGGGCGTGTCAGTCGGTGGAGAGCGTGACGATGTTGTACGGGAGTAGCCTTCAGGACGAGGGTTCCAGGTGCTCCAGCCAGTCGGTGACGTGACGGCTCCAGCAGTGTCGCGCAATATGCCCAACTCGAGAGCACGCGAAACATATTCGGCGATCATCCGGCGTTTTGCGTTTCGTTGAAGTACACACCAAAATCTTTCATTTCATCAATCTTGGGCAATGGAGCATGCCAGGGTGTATATAAAAATTGCACGTGGTGCGTTTTTCCAGTATAACTTAATATCATAGTTATAGCACGCCTCATTTCCTTGGCTGCTGCGTAGTTTTGCTTTCTAATTGCCAGGAGACCAAAGAGCCTCCACTGACGCCCATAAAAACAAGCCACAAGTGAGTGAACGGAACGTGCGACATTATAGGCACAAGACAAGCAGTGCACCTTCTCGTACAAGAGCATAAATGAAAATTGCATGTCGAGATACGCAGGAATCATTAACGCGAGCTTGTAAACGGCTCACTTTCGTCGTCGCACATGATGGTCTGGTAACGAGCGACAACCAGCAGTGCAAGCAGATTGGACAGTGTCCCCCCTGTCTGCACCGACAGTCGCCGTTGAAGATGAGCAACTTGCATTGCGAAGCAATCGGGTGACGCCGGCATCTGCTGCCGCAGCCAACACAGCGGCATGGACTATCCGGAAATTGAACGTTACCTCCGTTCCAACCTGCAAGTTTCTTTTTTGTCATTTTGGGGGCCACGAAAGATGGTGCCCCTGTATCTTGGTGCCCCTCTATCTTTCAATATGGACATGGTCGGTTTCGTGGTCATCACCTTCGGCAGCCTTCTTGCGGGCCTTTCAACTTCACACACATCGGACCATGTAAGCATGTATGCTGGTCTATGATTACCGCAAAAAACACACGAGACGAAGAAAGAGATAACACGAAGGTGCACTGACAACTGTTTATTTAATGAAAGGAACGCCGAACTTATATAGATCAGACCCATGTGTGCACCCGAAAAGCAACGAGAAATCCAATAAAAACACTAAGGGACTTTCAAGAGGGCTGCGATACAAACGCTAAGATAAACGCTTGTAGACTACCGATTCACCTAACACATGCGTATCACGTAGAAAAATAAAAAAGTTTCTTCTGGGTAACAGCAACTGACTGAAAACTAACCCTTCTTAAAGTGTCGCATGGCTATTGCCTCTACAACCTCTGTTTTCAGCTGGCCATTTTGTTCTGCCGATAATCTGCTGTTACCCAGAAAGAACTTTCGTTTCTTTCCACGTGATACACACGTGTTAGGTGCCTCACTACTCTATCATCGTGTATATTAGTATTTGTATCACACCCGTCTTGAAGGTAACTCTGTGTTATTATTGGTTTTATCGTTGCTTTTTGGGTGCACACGTGTCTGATCTCTATGAGCTCGGCAATCGTTTCATTAAATAAACAGTCGTCAGTACCACTTCATGTTGTCTCTTTCTTTTTCTGGTGTGTTATTTGCGGGAACTTCCCAAATCATGCATCGCCAACTGGCCTACACCCACACTCTTCTAAATGCTGGTCTACGTTCACGCCAAATTGCAGTCGAGGAAGGCCACATGCACAATTTGCCCATGGCTGCAGCAGGAAAGGACAGAATGGGGAGCACCAATCACGGAGCATGTAAATTGGGAGTCTATGTCATTGTGTGGACTACAGGACCGAATGCTTACCACGAGAGACTGCTTCCCAATGCAGCTGACCAGGCCGCCACGTCCGAGAAACGTAACACGGCAACCATAACCAAGTCAGATAACAGTGAAATGAGACTCTGCAATCAATGACCGCACAGGTTCACACAATACATTATACATTGGTGAAGATCCACATGGCGACGGTGAGCATTCACGTACATCGGTCGCTTACAGCACATTCAGCTGTCCGACTACAGGCATAGCGCTTGCATCCAACACACATATGGTGGTCTGGCAATGAGCGACAACAAGCAGCGCAAACAGATTGGGCGGTGAGTCCCACCTATTTGCACCGACAATCACCATTGAATATTAGCAACTTGCATTGCGAAGCAATCAGGTGACGCAGGCATCTACTGCCCCAGTCAACACAGCAACATGGAATATCCACCATTTTAGCATTAACTCCTTTCCAGCCTGCACGTTTCTTTTCTTTGGAGGGCCGCTAATGTATGGCTCACACTTGGTGCCCTAATTTGTCTCAGTATGGACAAGTCAGTTTCGTGGGTATCACCTTCGGCAGCCACTTTTGCGGGCCATTCCACCTAGGTGGCTATCAACTTCATACACCTCAGACCATGTAAGCACGCATGCTGGTATGTTCATGGCAAATTGCAGCTGACAAAAGCCACAAGCAAAATTTGCACATGGCTACAGCAGGAAAGGGCAGAATGGGGAGCACCAATCACGGTGCGTGCAAATTGGGAGTCCATGTTGCTGTGCGGACTGCAGGAGCAGGTGCCTACCTCGAGAGACTGCTTCGCAATGCAACTTACCAGGTCCCCACACCCGAGAAACGTAACACGGTGACCACGACCAAGCGGGACAGCAGCGAAACCAGACTCTGTAATCAATCACTTCAGTGTAGTACAACTTACACTGAAGGTTATCGAACAAGACAAGGCTACACCCAGGCAAGGCTAGACAAGCAGGGCCACACCCAGGCTATCGAGCAAGAAGAGCAATGCTGAATGAGGCTAGGAATTAAATATGGCAATCAGAAAGGTTGTGTTCATGAAAGAAGCCACTTGGCTCTGCAAGCACTCAAGGCGAAAAACATTAAGAAAAGTCAAATGCTACATAGCACATGGTGCAACGGGTAATGCAAGACGCATGCCGATGCTGCATCGGCTATTTCCGGAGAGGAATTGCACATGGCAGCATACACTAAGAAATATTGCTACAGATATGGTATGCTAAAAGACAGTGAATGGTATTATGTATGAGCATAGAATCAGTTGACCTTCATGTTTGGATGAGGAAGAAGAATTATCCCTAGCAAGAGTGGGGAATGAAAAAAGCTTGCATTTATAGAAAAAAATGTATACTTGGCACAAATGGAATTTGACATGACCAGGAAGCTGATTGACGAAGGGAAACTGATGGAACTCTTTTAGCCAGCGTCGTCCATGCTTGTTCAATGGTTGCAGGTGCATCTCAACATGAAGAATTTCTAGGAAGTCTTTGTTGAGGTACCTGGATGACTCGGCCAATATCCGTGCTGGTGGAATGATGGCTGAGGCTCTTTTCAGTCTTAACACAGTCCTCCGTAGACTTGATATCTCATACAAATACTTGTGCATCCGCTTCTTTGTTTGTGGTGCGAAATCCTTGTAAATTCGGCTCCAGCCCCTTCCGGCCAGGCTAGATGGGGGATCCTGTGATGAGGACCATGGTGTGCTTGGTGCAAATTCTGTTGGGGCAGAACAGTAACACATGAGATACAGCACAGATTAGCCAAACTCATGCAGTGTTTTCTTTTATGTTTTAACAAATTATGCTGAACCGTAAATGTGTAAAAACATTCATATCATCTGCTATAAACAAATTACATGTATCAAGACTGGTGAGCCAATACACTATATATCAAGCATATTTATGTCTGATCATGGTGTTGTTTACCTTGTAGTAACAGCCAAAGTCCACACAATGGCCTTGTTGTAGAAGGAAGTAGCTTTTCTTTGGTGTATGGAGTGTGTTGCTTTACACTGGTGCCATGCTCTTTGCGCATGTCTGGAATGGAAATTTTTATTGCGTCAGAAATTGAAAAAGCACAATTTTGCAATATGAAATGCAACAAGGTGTGACATATATATTGTAATGGTTTTAGACTGCAGAACACATGGAGATGTACACTTAGTTCTAGGGTGCATAAGCAACATGTTAATTAAATGAATATTGCTACCTGCCTAACTACAATGTGTGTCAACAGCTTATGTATTATTAGGATCACAAATGAGAGCATTTGTGCGCTCATTTATACACCAGAAGTTATCACGCTGCTGGTTCCGCAACCAAATACAAGACAAACATGAAGCTATTAGAACTTCTGCATTCTTTTTATGCGCGAACTTGATGCACCCCTTTATTACAGCAAAAATAAATGCCCCACGGTAAATCAAACGGAACAGCAAGAACACTAGGAACCAACAAGTACGAAATAGTGGTAAATGATCATGCGTGCAACTGTTTAATACATTAAATTAAGTACTTTCACTTCAATTTACCAAAGGTATATCCGATTTTGCGGACGAAAGAAGTTGCCGGTGGAATCGAAATATATATATATATATATATACATATATATAAATATATATATATATATATATATATATATATATAGGCATGTGTGTGACGGGCGTTCCCATATTGCTGTCTTTTTTTCGTCATTGAGTTTGCATAAGGACGGCTTCGCAACTAAAGATATTTCGGAAACAGCAGCGGAGGGTCCTGACTGCCCATATGTGATGCAGGATCTAGTTCGTTAACTTGTCTCCGCCTGTATGTTAACGAGACGAATATTACATAAAGATTCAGCAAGCAGCGATGTTAAATGACTTACCGGTATTCCCGTCCTCAGTCGCAGCAGAATCGGGCTCCCGTTTCGATGCAGACTTGTTCCGCATGGCTCATGACCGAAACCTATCTTTCGGGCTTACATCTCCTCTCGCAAACCCGTCACTTCACCCCAAGTTAAATAACGCGAGGTGTCGAAGCGCGATAAACTGGTTTTAGCACAAAATAAGCAACCAGCATAAGTGTACGAACCAATGAATCCGGGCTTACCGTGTACGCTAAAAATACCGGTAAAAATTTTAAATCCAAGCCAGAGGTCACGTAGAAGATCGATGATGATGAACGTTATACTGCGTTTATAATTGCAAAAAAGGAGCAGAGTTGATACTCAATATTACAATCTCTAATTAGGAATAATAATTTTGTACTCTTCGTCATGTAACAAAAACGCTTCGATAAGCGCGGGAGAAAGTTTGTAGGTTAAAATTGCGCTTATTACGGCGCCTCTATCGGGAGCTACTGAACTCACTTAGCATATTTTCGAGGGGATGTACTATGCTTGTTTTGTTAGCAGCGATTTTTTCGCCCTCTGTGACCATTTGGTGAACTCGCGAGTTTCCGGGGCCTGAAGTGTGTCTTCGCGCCTCGGTGACGCGGAGCTATATACGCTGGAGTGACGTCATTGCCTAGCTTCACCCCCGCGCGGCTGTGGGGAGAAGCTAGGCAGAGCTATGGTGGAGGGGCGAGCGGCGCTGCTGCGGAGGTTAGGCAAGGCGTCGCTAGGTGGCGCTTTGGCGGGACACCCAGCGAGAACCGTAGGTAACGTGCAACTCCCAGAAGCGCTTGGTTTCAAAGTGGAAGGAAACATAAACAGATCAGCCGTAGAGATCAGCAAGAGACGATTGGAGTACTGGTGGAAAAAAAGCAGTGGGAAGATGGATACCACCGGATCTCTTAAAATCATAGGCAGCGGCACAAGGTAAATTTTTGAAAAAGAAAAATAATGATAGGTATACGAAAATGCTAGATAAAGAACATGTATAGTATACCTGATTAAATGAAGCAGGCTAGGTGACTATTTGTCGCCGCCCCGTTTCAAAGGGGATGCCAATAAATCATCATCATCATCATGGCTAGGTGACTATTTGTCGCCGCCCCGTTTCAAAGGGAATGCCAATTAATCATCATCATCATCATCATGGCAGCGCAGCTTTGGTGAGGAGGTGGCGCTCCTTTGCTAGGCGACGCTGTGACGTCATCACCAGGCGAAGCAGTTTTCTGCTTGCACCACCAGACTACCTCCAGCCTAAACAGCTTCGCTGTTAAAAATGCCGTTTTGGAAGTCTAAGCAGTCGTAAACACTGTTGAAAGTTGCAGCTTTCAGTCGTTAGTGTATAGAAGGAATGAAGTGTTTAACTGCTAACTGCTAATGAAATTTCTTTTATGAACAGTAGGAAGAGGGCTAAGAACGGATCTTTCCGCAACTCCGCTAGTGAGCTCATGGCTAACAAAGCTAACATGGCTAACATGTCCATTAATGCCAACTAAGCACTATCTATTGCTTAGGTACCAGGGTAATGTGTAAGAAAGTATGTCCATTTGCGTGACCTTTGTAGTGAGGAGCTCATGGCAAACTACTCCAAATGCTTTACATAGTTCCAAGTAAAGAGCGTATTATACCCGTGCCACACGGGCAGAGTAAAGTGCACTTTGAGCGAGTGCGCTTGGCGGCTAGTGTCATTGGCAGGCTGCTACACGGAAACGCTTAGTGACACTCACCGCAAAACGCACTCGCCGGCGAGTGTATTCGGCGAACGCACTTCGCGCCGGCGAAGTGTGTAGCCTCGTTAGTAATGAGTAAAAAATAAGTAAGGTATGATTGAAAGAAGAGTCAGGAGTGATTCTATTAACATTGTTTTAAATTTCTAACGTTACAAGATGATAAAATGTGTCACAGCGCAAAAAAAAAGAACAAGAACAGCAAAAAACTACTCTCGCTCTAGGGCTGTTCACAACCACGCCGGTTAATGGCTTTGCAGTTGTTTGGCGGACCGATTCATTTTGATTGTTGCTGGTCAAGTTGCTGTAGTTGGCAGCGCTTGTAAAGGTGAATTGCAAGTGTTGTTTCTAACAATAATAAACTGTTTTCGTGCACACATTTTTATATTAACAAATATATGCTTTCCCGTCTGACTGCCGATCGCCAGGCCATCAATTTGAAAGAACATTTGTCTTTCTCGTGTAGCAGCGCGCCGCCAAAGTGGCACTCAGCGCGCTAAAGTGCACTCACTCAAAGTGCACTTTACTTTGTCCGTGTGGCACGGGTATAATCGGTCACTATTATGTATACACCACTGGCCATAAATGTGACGAACTTCGTTGCAGTAGAACGCCCGGAAAGAAATTAAGCCACGGTGTTCATCTATTAGAATGTTTTTAGCCTAACAGAAAGCAGGGAATGCGATACATATTATTATTATTATTATTATTATTATTATTATTATTATTATTATTCATTTATTCACTCAGCCCAGGAAGAACCCTAAGGTCTGAGTGCTGGCGCAGGCATACATTAAGAAATACACAAGAGAAAAGTGCAGGGCACGACAGAGATGTTCCCTCTGTGACCATGCCGGTCATTAGGCAATTAATTGTAGTGCCTAGTGGTAGAGCATCCGCCTCATATGCGGGAGGTATCAAGTTCAAATCGGGAAACGATCGGTTTTTTCCTCATGAGTATAGATGTTCTCTGGCCTGGTGCTCGGCTTTCGTGGGCTGCACATCTCGAAAAGGGGCCCAACAGAGACTTCAGAAGTACTCTCTGGGCGCCTCTTGTCCCACCACAGATGGTCCTGTTGAAGAGCACCCTCCGCGGCGACGGGAGGCAAGCGCTTCCGCCGGGTAACTACCGGTAAAACAGGTACAAGCGCGCTCTCCGCCTAGCACTCGGTCATCATGGGATCTCAATGCTTGGAGAAGGCTGTTTGTCCCCAACCAGAAGGCTTCCCCACCTCAATAAGTGCATTTATCGCGCCACGTGGGAAATGGTCGCCATAGGAGCGGCCATTTGAGCGATACTGCAACCTGACTGACGGCGCAATGCCTCCTGAAAGCTTACTACGGGATAATGTAAGTAAACGCCACAACTACTTATTACTACTAATGATAACAATATAACACGTTCGTGTGATCATGCCAGTTTTAACTTCTCAATGTTGTTATTCGCCTCATAATAAACGCTAAGAATACATTTTTTTGTCTTTATTAGTACACTTACCCGTTTAAAGTACATGCTAATGCAGATCGAGCTGAGTGCAGTCGAATAAGTAAGCAAGCACCCTTTTATGCTAGCTCGTCATTTGTCGTCGCCGGATCTGTAAAGAAAATATTGTTCGCTTCTCAATCCCATGCCAGATGCCTGCTTTACGAAAGTACTTATAAAACGCCGACAGTTTGCTATTTACACGAGCTGAAGGTCTGGAAAAGCGCGGTGCCCCATGCCATCTAAATAAGTACCGTCGCAAGGTTTCACTGGCTCATTATCTGCACTAGTCATTTCCTCACGTGACCTATTTCACCTAAAAACTGTGTTGAATGCACATAGTTGAATTCAAAGGTGCCTGTCTGCAACTTAGCTATTTTTTTCGCATACTGCACTGTTTTTAACGTTTAGTAGCAGTAATGCTGCCAAAGTTGGCTAGAACATGAAGCAGCATGTAGAAGTTCAATTGAATAATCGCACGAAGGTAATATTAAATTAATTTTTGAAGCATGCGACTCTTTTCATTTGTGCAAGAGTTTCTAAACGGGGAAGCCTATGCAAGCTATCGCATTTACTGTTTAATAGAGTTTTGATGAATCATTACAGGGAGGAACTCGGTCAGCTTACGGCGACCACGAAATAGCAAAAGGTGACCCTATATCACGCAGATTTTGTTGCCACTTTGCTTGTTGGCCTTCCCTGTCCAGCGCGAACGCCTTCTAAAGCTGCTTATACTCATAACTGTGAATGTTATCAAAAATATGCAAAATAACCTTGACAGTCTTAAAGCAAAGTTTTACTTGCGAACCCTTTCAAACTTTTCTGGTCGTGGGTGCTGCTGCTCTCGTTCCGAATGGGTGACACACGAGAACGCCACCGTTTTTACTACGCTTAAGTGCGTCCTCGCTGCTGGCCTTGTTTTCTACGGAATTACGTAGTAATAAACCAAATTGTAGCAGCTATTCTTATTGCAACACATATACGCCATAAAGAACACAAGCCCTTCATATTGCAATTCATTTTGTTTCTGCTTTTTTAGGGTTTGGATTGGCCGCATCCGCTTCGTCGGCTTCTCACTTGGTAAAGACCCGCTTACTAATGCAATGTTGCCAGGATCTGCCCGCTCTGGGTGGTGCGCCGACCCTGGACACAGTGTCGTAGCAAAGAAGAGCAATTATGGAGGCCGTATAATGGGTGGTCACGTTGTCGGGGTCTCTGCGTCTTGCTGTCTTCACTGGCAGGCAGGTAATCGCTATGGTGCAAAGCCCTCTGCAGAATATAAACAGTTACATGCAGGCAGAAATGCGCCTGAAGTGCCCATATATATTTGTTATCGCAATATAAAATAATATTAAAACAGATATAGTGACATGGTTTGTCATATCTTGAAGCGACTTGTATTAGTGGAAAGGTTCGTGAGTAGTCTCCAATGAGCAGAAAGAGGTGACGGAATAATGATTAATAATCTCGACACAAAGTACACCCAAGCATTTATTGAATGTGTAACGTGCACTCCTGCCATGGTGCTTCAGTGGTCTTGTAGCTGCAAGGAGCAGCAAGATCGTCGACAGTATGCGCGGGCGCGCAAGGCGATTTCTAATTCAGATGCACGCTACGCTGTTCGCTCCAGGGTTGCGCCGCGCCACAATAAGGCCACTGACATATCATAGGAAAACTGCAAAAGTGTACATAATATGCGAATACAATTCTACTAGTGAGAAGTGCGCCAATTTCTATATGTAGAGGACGAATGTGCGCACGACCTTAGAGTTCGCCCGCAGAACGTGGGATCCTTCTGCGATCACGTATGTTGATGTGCTGGAGCCGGTTTAGCCCCGGGCACCTGGGCTTGTGACGTGCAGCTGCAGCGGAATAAGATTATCACGAGTGACCTATCACCCGATAAGATAAATTGCGGCACGCGACGATCTCGTTTTCTGGCACACCGAAAACGAGTGCCAGGTACCCCCTCTTTGTAACCTGAATTATGTGGCACTTTAGATACCAGTGTGCACGGGAACAAGAGCGTCGTTTACCGCAATTTCCCTGCGCCAGTGATCGGCTACTTGTGCTATCTTTTTCCGTTACAACTGCACAACTATGATTTCCTGAGGAACTCATCAGATATAGTCACACCGCTCGGCTGGTCCTTGCTCTCTGAAAGGTGTAAATTCTTAAGGCTGCCATTGTTTTGAATTTAGGGGTTTTACGTGCCAAAACCACGATTTCATTATGAGGCACGCCGTAGTTGGGAACTCCAGTTTAATTTTGACGACCAGGGGGATCTTTAACGTGCCCCAATGCACGGGACACGTGCATTATTGCATTTCGACCCCATCGAAATGTGGCCGCCGTATATGGGATTTGATCCCGCGACCTCGTGAATAGCAGCGTAACAGCATAGCCGCTGAGCCACCGCGGCGGGTGCCATTGTTTTACAACCTGCTAGACAACAACAGTGGTATTTATAAGGACACGTATCTCAAAAAGGCTGCTTACGTGTCCTCACGCGTAGACCAAGCTCCTAAAATACGCGAGTATTACTGCCACTTTACCTATTCAAGTAGTCATTTTGCCCCGTATTGTACCTGACTGGAACTGCTTACCGAAAAAAATCGCATTGCGCCTCCTTCGTCTTCTTTTTATCTTTACTTTTGAGAAAATATTTGCAACGCTGAGAAATGTTGAAGTTGCTGTTGTTTTTCGGTTATTTGCCGCATAGTGCTACTGTTGTGTCAAGAGCCTGCAATGTATTTCACATTGTTTGTGTTTTTATTGTACTTGATTCGGTGCCCTCCCCCCCCTCCCCCCACCGGCCCAACAATAATGGTCATAATGGCCACCCACTGTAAGACTCTGCATAAATAATAAATGTAAATAAATTACCAAACCATGCATACCAACGACGCGCCCGGTGGGTTGCACGTTAAGAAACCTGTACTTTCCGCAACAGGCCGCAGGAGCGTCCCCAGAGCTGTTGTCTTGCTGACTGATATAGCCTTGACCACCTTGGTTGTGATATAATGTGTACGACGTCACGTGAGTAGGCCTCCACCACCACTCTGGCTAATGGATCTCACATTCTCGGAGCCGTAGCATCGTCACGGAGCGGCATTTGTACAGCACTAGCTTCGATTAACAGGGGTCGTGATATTGGCGATCCCAACAGTCTACATAGGAGAGCGGTTTGAAAACATACCGGCTTTAGTGGTGTATCGCTCTTTGTTCATCCGATCATCCTTACTTCCTCATTCAAGTCGCAGTCAATTGAACTCCTCAGAAATGGATACCCACGTCTCACAAATGTAAACATGTATTCCAAATATTTCCTTGTATAGCTCATTGAAAACACTATTACAGATTTTTGTTTAAGCTACAGATGACAAACTTTTTTGTTAACAAAGGTCTTGCCGAAGAATCGCCTAGCGCCAATCTCCCTAATTAATTTTGCTCGCACAAATTGTATTCGCAATGTGTGTCCCTTTCAAATCCACACTGAAAAACGTTCTTTCATGTCGTTCGTCGTAGCAAGTGAACGGCCTGCATTGTGTTTCCAATGAGCGTTAAAGCTAAGATGAAATTGAAGTACCAAATGAAGTTGGGTTTATTAATCATTGTGTTCATATATTACTCAGTGCCAGAGGATCAACATCAACGGTCATTTGGCAGACCAGATTTAGACACACCAAGGACAACAGGCCGTGAGGTACACAACATTGGAGTCGAGTCGCAACTCAAGTTGTATTGGTAGAGCATCAAGTATATACACATAAAAGTACGCATACCGCAAGTAGCAATGCGCAAACAAGCAAATGTCTGTTAACCGTCCATCAAGGTAAGAAACCGGAGCGTCAAGTAACGTGATGGACGTTCTACTTGTGGTCGTGTCTGCATTTTTTTTTAATGATGTGCCTTATGTGCCAGCCGCGTCTGCCTACTTTTGTTTCGATGCAGTGAGCCTTGATTACCAGTACTCCACCACGTGACTCACACAGGTGAAAGGGAGCGTTGCGCTAACACCAGATTAGCATGAGAGGCCGCTGAGCTGCCTTTGCGCTTCCTGCGTATACAATGTGTGCACTGTGGGGGCAAGCGTATATCTAGAGAAAACGAACTTTAAAACAACAACAAAAAAGAAAGAAAGCAGTTATGTTTCACGTCAGGGCCGGTATTTTGTAGCGATGCCTTTAAGGCGGCGGTCCCACTCCGGCGACACGAGTCCCCCGTTTTCAGTACTTTTGGAGCAACCGTGGCGTCTCTTCTACGTAGGATATAAAGTTGTCGTATAAATCATAAAATGCTTAATTCTTGCAGATTCCAACTATATATTATATAAAGAAATTTATTAATGTGATTTAGAAATAAATGTTCAAGAACAAGCATGAGATACATGGTTTTTGCGAACTGTGTATCAGTTGTGACCATATTTAGGAGAAACTACTGCATGTACTGCATTGCGGCTTGCACTCTAGATTTAGGACATAATTATCTGTTTCCTAGACGAGGTGAAATAATTTTGAATTTTTACTTTTTGGATAATTTGCTTTTGAAGATTGCCAAATATTGCGAACTTCTCTTGCAAACAGCCCGGCAACTACACGCTCAAGGAAGCTAAATTTTGGAAACTTTAGGGTTCAAGGACTTTCCATGTAGTACAAAAAATATCGTTGATGTACCTTCATTAGTTTTCCTAATAATGCGGCCGAAATTGAGCAATATTTAGAATTCTGGTTTTACTTTTGCGCATTTTTGCGGGAAGGTACTAAAGCTACGAAGCTTCGGTTTAAAACTAATGAAGGTACATGAATGAAATTTTTAGTCGTAAATGGACAATCCTTGAACTCTAATTTATCAAAAATTTTGCTTCCTTGAGCGTGTATTTATCGGGCTGTTTACAACAGAAGTTTGCGATATTTGGCAATCTTCAAAATCAAATTATCGAAAAAATAAATATTCAAAATTATTTCGCCTCGTCTAGGAAACAGATAAATGTCCTAAAGCCACAGTGCAAGCCGCAATGCAGTACATGCGGCAGTTTCTCCTAAATATGGTCACAACTGAGACACACTTCGCAAAAACCATGTATCTTATGCTTGTTCTTGAACATTTATTTCTAAATCACATGAATCAATTTCTCTATATTATATATAGTTGGAATCTACAACAATTAGCTTTGTTATGGTATATATGACAATTTTATATCCTAAGTAGAAGAGCCGCCACGGTTGCTCCAGAAGTGCTGAAAACGGGGGGCTCGTGCCGCCAGAGTGGAACCGCCACCTTAATGTAATAATGCCTTTTCGCGCTTATCGCGCTTTGTCAGTGGTCGGAGCGACGGTCCGCTCGCATTATCAACGGGATCAGCCGGCCGTGAGCGGTGGATGATAAAACTAGACTAGAATAAGTCATAATGCCTTGCTACAAAATCTCGGCCCAGAACACGACACATGACCTCGAGTACCCTTACTGAACATGCAGAAGCCACAGGGCACACGATTCACTGTGTAAGCGCATGTGGGCCAGCTACGAAATACGAATGAACAATTGGCAAGGCTGGTTTGGCATCTATATGTTGTAGGCGCGAGCACGACAACACACGGCGCATTGTGTGTGTGTCCGTCTCTACTTGTGTCGTCGTCTTCGCGCATATTACATAGACAAGCGAAAGCAAAGAAACTCACATCATACCTGCATCTGTAATCCATGCAGCTTGAGACCGTTGTGCACACACTGAACAGAAATCACGGGACACTTCCCACGATATATGTTCGCTGCGTGCGTCACACACTGAAGCGTACGTAACCACGCTGCATCTTTCTTACTGCTTTGTTATTGTGAACAAGGCTCCTGTGCGAAAGCTGGAACGTCATTTAATTTCGGTACTATTTTGTTCGGTGCTTCACTTTAGAAGTCTTGCTGTTATGTTTTATTCCTATTTTATGCATTCAGTCTATGAATGGCAGTTTTGAAACTGCTGTACGCGGCTCTCTACAGATGGGCTGCCTTGTTGTGCCTCGAAAGTAATGTTAACGCGTCGACTGGGTGCAGCTTCTCCACTTTGAAAACTTGGTCCTCAGACGATAATACCCCTCACGCAGAGATAACATCAAATCTTAGCAATTAAACACGTGATGGTGCAAATATATCCAATGTTTTTTGCACGCGCACGAGCAGTTACTCGCATTTCCAGACGCTCCATCTCCTTTCAGCACACACCATGATATCGGCAGGTGGAGGCATTACTTTGGCTCCCTCTTCGAGGACCGCAAAAACAGCGGAACATCCGCGTTTCCTTGGGTGTCGGAGAGGGACGCCAAAAGAAAATGGTACGCGAGTGCTATACGTTGATATTGGCTGTGGCACTATAGTAAATGGCCTGTCATTTTACGCTATATTCTCCGCCTTAAACATTTTCCGTATTTTTCTTCGTGTCCCGCTGGAAGCCCTGCACAATACAAGGTAGGATTGTCCCAATTGTCCGTCCTTCCCATCCTTCTTTATTTCTCCAAGAATGATTAGTTTTTTCGTATTAAGTTATTGCGGCCCTCTTGCAAAACGCGCTTTTAAATCGTCTCAGACGAATGCTATCTATATTCTATACATAATTCTAGTCGGTTTGTCGCCTGCTTTACATTTCACTGGGAGAAGTGCGCCTGTGATTTTTTCTTCTTTGCACAGAACATGCTGCAACGAATTCAACTACCATCTGATGCAAGCTTTCCTCGTGATGAGTCTTGTGAAATGATGGGGCAACAAGTGCACGAAATATTCAGCCAACATGCATCGTCTCACGCTTCATTTGCGTGCTCAGAACTGACAAAAAGGAAAGAAAAAAGGTGGGAAAGCTCGGGATATTTCAAGTGGGTGCAAAGGAACCTGTGTAAAGCCGGAAGATTCATCCAATACGAAACTATCACCTACCTTCAGCGAAGCCTCTTCGAAAGGAGTACCCACCATTTTGCTCAAATGGTGTTAAATGTATCATGGGTCACTTCGCATTGGTCATCCCCTCCGAGTCGCCCGGCCACGTGCGCACGCTACCACTTTTGCCTCGTCATTCTTTCCACCCTCAGCCTCGGACTGGAACGGCCTTCCACACGACATCGCCGCAATCGCCTGCCCATCCACATTTTTTAACTGTATAACTTCCATATTTAACCGCGAGCAAACATGTACCTAAACACCCTTTCCTTGTGTATTTATTTACTTTATACATGTTGCCCACCCCTTATGTAATACCCCCAACCCTGGGGGCCTTTAAGGTAATAAAGTGAAGGGAAGTGATGGGTGACCCGACGGGAAGCCGCGATTTTGAGAGCATAACATAAGAAACATAAGAACCGTGAAAAAAAAGGCTGAGGTGCTGAAAATGAACTGGCTAGTTCTGTTTTTAGAATGATATGACTATTACGAGTGGCCATCATGGTGTGGTATCTGTTTGGCTGCGTGTTTCTTTCTATTGTAGGAAGTATCGTCTAGAGAAATGATTAACTAACGAACCGTAGTGTCTTCTGCACATTCACGCCGCATTAGCACACTAAGTTCCAACCAGTTATTTTTTTTTCGTCTTCCGAAATGTTACATGGTATTTCACACCATCCACTTCCTCGTGTTTGTCAATTGAGTGCTGAAAATATGACAGTAGATGGCTCAGAGAGAAAAAAAACGTTCATTAGGTGGGCTACAAGTATGACGAAATTTGTAAGAACGACTGGTTAGTGTCTTGCAATTTTCCTGCTGTCTTATTTTCATTAGTTTTCAAAGTAAACTTCTCAGGGTTCAGAAAAAAAAGATAATTGTGGTAAAGAAGACTGCTCCTGTCGTTTTGTCTATTGAGCACAAAAAGCGAATGACATTGTTAAAAATTCCTAGAAAAGAAAATAAGGCAAATTGCATAAAACACACCTTTGGGGGTTTTGCAGAAGGCACACTACAAGGAAAATATAGCGGAAAACAGCGAGGCGAGCTCGATCGAAACATTAGATTTCTGTAATAACAAACTCGTCATCTTTAGCAAGAGGAGAGATTGTGTAAACGAGAAAAGGAGAAAATTGAAAATCAGGGAGGTGCAACCTATATCTGATATGATACGTTGTACGTGACTTCAGCACATGGTCATTCACGAGAGAGGGGTAGAAAGTGGTGACGCGTGCGGATTAAGTTCCCTAGTCCGTTTCGACGCAAGCAATTCGAATTCAAGAACCGCAGCGCAGTCTTCGGTTTCAATTTTCTATACAACAAAGTGACATATGGTGAATATGGCATATGGCACACAGAAGGTGAGGTTACTTCTAGACGAATATCATGTTCGCGGTATTGACCAATATTCATGCGAGTACTCCAATCCCCTTGTCATACATGAGTTCATTTAACCAGCAATAAATATTGAATTGTGAACAAGTATACATCATGAAGCATCCTTTATTGTCCGGAATTCAAAACATACTTCAAATAGAACACGGCTTCTTGCCATAGGGTTCGTTTGCAAGAGCTCCTTAGTCGCCTATAAAATCGGAGTGTGGTGCCCCGTCAAATGACTAAACTGACGCGGTACCTTAGTGGTACCTATGTGCAGCACAGTGTGAGGACACTGTTTCGTTCCCGGTCGTGGCGGTGGCATTTCAATAGGGGTGCAATGCAAAACGTCACGAGGAACCCATGCAGTGTAGAAATCGATGTAAGCGAAGCTTTCTGTGCTGCTTGCGTTTATTGACGATAATTATGCGTGATGTTGACGGCGAATTTTTCCGTCATTCTGCGTTCGGTGCCATACTAGATTGATGAGTTGATCCTAAACGTTACCCTGCGCGAGCCGCACCGCTGTTTGTCTGTGTAGTACACGGAACACTGCGAGAAGCGCTTGCTTGAGGCGTTGTTGTGCGCAATTGTTCATAACCTTCGAGAAGGTTAGCATTTTCATTGCCTCACACGGCAGATGGCAACGTGACGGAAGTTGTAAACTTTATTTGAATTATGGAGCTTTACGTGACAAAAACACAATCGGATTATGCGGCACGCTGTAGTGGGGGACCCCGGATCAATTTTCCCAATATGTGGGGTTCTTTGACGTTCACCTAAATGTGAGTAACGAACTTTTTTCCATTCTTCCACCGTCGAACAGCGACCGCTGCTTTTTGGCATCGAACCCGCGACCTCGAACAACGCCATGCCCACTACGCTACCTCGGTGGGCACGGAAGTGATGATTTGCAGGGCGTCCGCATGCATAGTGTCGTCATGACGCTGCGGTGCTTTCATGTGCCTTTGCATCCACGCGTCCTGCATAAGTTCTCCACTTTGAGAAATTTCAACACAGTGTGTATTTTTTAGAAATAGCGGCAACGTATTGTACGGCAATGTACCGTGCCCTGAATTTACATTTATCCAGTTTGCCCGCAAGCTTTGCCACCTCTAACAATAGCATTTCCGTTATTTCAGAGACACAAAACGAGACATGCTTTCTGACGTCGCCTTTTTCCTCCTCCGTGCACGCTTCACGTGTACACGGTGGCAGCACTCGGCTGGCTCCCCCAGCAGCGGCGGATGCTCGACTATTCCACCAAAGCTGCGGTGGGGTCAGCGGGCACCCCGAGACCCTCGCAGTTATCTATACGGCCCGCTTTCAGGATCATAATCTATAGAAATAACCGAGTGCCAGGGCGATGAACAACTCTTCTCATTATAAAAAAAACAGTGGGTTTCTGTTCGCATCGGAATTCAAACCCAATACCTCCCGCATACGAGGCGGACGCTCTACCATTTCACCACCGCTACGCGCCCGCTGTCATGAAACTACCTCGTTTTGGTCCTGCATTGGTTTGACCCATTCTCTGCCTTCTTGCCCTACCTCCTCTCGACCATTCTATCGTCCTCCCTTCCGGACAATTGTGCGTGACTACAAAGGTAAGCGCTGCACCTTCTGCTCTGCTTTTGCATGGGGCTGACACATAACTACAGGAGTCAGTAATTTAGAGCACTGCACGGGCCGATTTCTGTGGCCCGGGCCCGGCCCGGGCCCGTTTTTACATTGGGCGGCCCGCCCGAGCCCGATAAAAATATTTATGGCGAGACCCGGGCCCGGCCCGGGCCCGGAAATAATCTACGTTACCCGCCCGGCCCGGCCCGCCACCCCTTTACCTTAAGCCCGAGCCCGGCCCGAGCCCGGCTCGAAACCGGCCCGAACCCGGCCCGAGACCGAAAAATACATGTTTTTCAGAGTTGAGAAGCCCGAGAACAACTCGCAGAAAGCCCGAGCCGGGCCCGGGCCCGCGTCAAAAAACCCGAGCCCGGCCCGGGCCCGGGTCAAAAAGCACACGCCGTGCCCGAGCCCGGCCCGAGCCCGTGAAAAAACTGCTCTACCCGGCCCGGCCCGGCCCACGGGCCGGGCCGGGCCCGGGCTTTCGGGTAAGCCCGAGCCCGTGCAGTGCTCTAGTCAGTATTACAGCAATACTGCGGCGACGTGCCGGGAGGTCCAGAGGTCATTGTTGCGACGCGCTGGAAATACACAAAGAAGCACAAACGTACGGTGGCTAGATGGGTAGGTGTGCCGACCGAGCGTAGTTCCCCACTTCGCATCATGACGCAGAAGTGGCGCTGCGGACAGTATAACGACTGAGCTGCGCGCAACGTCGGCTGCGCTGCGTAGACGAACAGCGTGTTGGATAGCATCGCTGCATCTGCTCTAGCTTTGAAGTACGCGTTATACAATGCCGTTTTGAGCAGTGTAAGTAAAGCCAGAATGGTGAATTTGTTACTGTCGTCTACTCAGAAGACACGATATGCTGTAGTAAATTTTCTAGCTTGGCGATTGGTCACATTTATTGGCATAAACGCGGCGCTCCAGCCCATTGCAATAAATACGTAGATGCATTTTTTCCATGCATAAAGCAATACTGCAGTGGTTCTATACGATATATGAAAACGTGTTTACGTGATATTTAGTGAGTTCTAATGTTTCAATTCCGAGAAATCTAGCTATTGTGTTTATTGCTGCCTCAGTTACGGTATTTAAATTGTTACGAGACGAATTGTGTTGGTAAGTGCACATGGTTCACTGTTTAGTTGCAATAAAATAAAGCAATACGTCTTGGGCTAGATTCATGAATATATTTAAAATACAAGAAAGGCTCTCACAACTTGAGCCAGCAGACGCACCAACATAAATAGCCTAGCGCGAGCAAGGTCGCAATGTTGGTCCACTACATCATAACATTATTCGCAGCACACGCCTCCGCTTCAGGTGATTCCTCTTCTCCCTGTTACTTTCGCGCGCCATGTTCTTGCCCTTGACAAGTAAAGGAGTGTAATTGAATAAAACTTCACAAGTTCGTTTGTGAGCTCTTTCTTGTACCGCTCACAGCCGATCAAATTCCAAGGATTCAGCTGCAGAAAGGATGCAAAGTCGGCGATACTGTTCCTTCGATCGTAACTCATTTAAACTGAAACACAGTTTGAAGTCGTCTTCGTGTGATGCTACCAGTTTTTTTTTTTAGTGCTTCAGAAGGGAACAACAGCCCTGACCTACTCATTCTGTTGAATTTATTAATGTCCCTGAGCAATCAGAGCACTTGGTTCTTTGCTGGAACTTGATTGCTACATAGCCTGCTATATAGAATATAAGCCAGGAGTCACTTTTCGTTTCGCTGTAGCTGCGCAGCGGTGCTCGAGGTCGCAGGCGCTGAGCACCTCATGTGCGGCTTGCAAATTTCCAATGTCAAGGAGCTCATGAACGTAGGCTTTTCGGTGTACGGTTTGCTCATTAACGTCGCTGATACTGAGCAAGCTACTGAGCAGCCCGAGGCGAACATTTCCGCTGTCAGAGAGCTGGACATTTTCGCTTTCTTTCTCACAAATTTAGAGCCCAACTTGCCCTACGGAGCGAAGCAGTAAGTCTCCTTGGTGGTCTTCTTTGGTCGAGCAATGCCGCCGCTAATCTCGCAGGTCATTTCTCCGACCTAGAACATTCCACAGCACTTAGGAACTCGCAAACAGTACGAGAGACGCGGAGCTCTTCACCTTTGAAATTGACACGAACAGACGACATAAAACTATTCCAATGCAGGCTTTATTTGTGTGCTCGCCACCAGCCCCCTGTAGCAGACGACGCGCACTGTAGGGTGCCTCGATGCCAGCGCCGCCGTTCAGGGTGGTGCCATCCTTTGAGCGCCCCCGCGCCGCCGCTTTCTCACTGCGACGCCATCTTGAGTCACAGCGAGCGGTTGCGATTGCTTGGTGCCGGTGCTTAGTTAGAGACACAGTGCGCGCGGATGCTTCGCTGACGCTTCTACTTGCTGGACAGTGTTCAGCCGCATGAATGACAAGCTTGTCAAGTGCATCGAGTCGACATGAGGGGCTGTTGTGTTCCCAAGTGCACCGGATTGACGCGTAAAGGGCTTCGTTGTTTACGCTTCCCCCGGGACCCAGAGCGAAGGAAGAGATGGGAAACCCAAGTAAAGCGGTATCACTGGAAGGCAACGGATAGCTCCTACATTTGCGAGGTAAGTGTCAAGAAAGTTTAGACCATCGCACCGTGTTTTTCATTTAAATAAGAAAGTACTCTCTGATCCTCGCTCACGTACCTACGTTCGCTCACGAACTAAGCACTGCACCGATGCTGTCTGAGTAGCCTATGGTTTGCGAGCGCGCGTCGCATAGGCTTTTGCCGTTTTGATCGGCGCAGTCTATGTGAGTAGTACCCTTATTTTAAGGACTGACGAAATTGCTTCGCCGCGAAATAGTCTTACATTAGCTACAAATCGTCATGTATACCACCTATTTTACTTTTTCACGGGAAGCACACATCGTGTGTTTCTTGTATCTTTTTTTCCCTCAGTTTTTTTTTCGCTACTGGTTATTTGGGACTAAAGAACGCAGTGCTTCTTCTGGGGAGAGCGGCTGTTGTGTACGTGGCAAGCGAAGCATTGTGTTTTTCTCTGATTTCTCAGCAGATATCTTGCGGATCTCAGGTTGTTACGTTATATAGCACATTTTTTAGACGAATATATTTGTAGCGTGGTGCTCGTAAGCCGATGGTCATTCGTGCTCATTCCGATCGTAATGGGTACGGTGACGGTCTTTAAATGCCTGTGCCCAGGTGTAGTAGAGTTAAGGGGCATCATGGGACCAAAATGTTTCGGCGCTTTCTGGCATGGTTTCGGACGCCCTTTTTGTCTAAACACGACAGGGATCAGCACTTTTTTGTGTCGCCTGTCATCTAAAGGCACACGTATGGGCGAGCAGCCAGCGCAGTCTTTGGCAGCCCGTATACTAGGTCCATTTCTCTGCCACGCTGTTCTGCGGGAGAACGTCCCGTTCTTAAAAAGAAAGAAAGAAGATTGGCCACGTAAAGGCGCAGCGTAGAAAAAAAAATGACTTGTTGCGCTTGCGATCGGGCGATATATATCTGCGCTCGTGTTTCGATAAAAAAGCGGCCTAAGCGGCGCGGGCTATCGAAGTCGCCAGGGCGCACCTCGCGGCTACACTCGGATATCGCCGGCGCGCAAGGAACAAGCGCGGCAACATGCACGCTAGCAGTCACGGAAGGACGCGCATGCGCGCAAGCGTTGGTCTCGACACCAGGGGTGCACCGCTAGAAGGAGGGGAGGACCGCTTCGCCACGCGCTCGCGCCCCCCGCAATATTTTGTGGCCGAGTGTACGTAGCTATTGCGAGAATGCGAGTGGCAAAATAAATGCGAAGGGCACAATAAAAACGACGTGGGGTAAAAAACTTTAAGCCACTGGGCTGGAGATGGAAGACCAGCGATGCTGTACTATGGCAGAAATTATTTCCAATTATGACTTTTAGGATGTGAGGGTGTAATTGGTGATTTGAACTAATAAAGCATGAGAAATATATATGATCCGGTGGTTTTCATTTATTCAGTGACCTCAGGGACCATGGCCTTATGGTTGGCACGGTACACCGCCATAGGGTGTATGGGAAAGGTTGGCACGTTCTTCGTAAACACGTCACCAACGCCGCGCGCGTTCGGTGCGAACGTGGGCAAAACGCCGCCGCCATAGACAACAGTTCTGCGCGTTGTTTGTGTGACCGCGCACAACCGCTGTCAAAACGCTGGCGTGAGCAAGCGCGCCAGCAGCAGCGGGCGAAGGTCTATCGGTCTATCGCTTCAACGGAAACTGAGCGGCGAAATCATAGCGCATACAATGGTAGGAGCCGTGTTGCAGATCGCTTTCAAGATAAGGTGCGTGCGACCGCCTGGCGCCGCGCTAACTACAAGTTGCTCTCAGAGCAGAAGCCGCCACCCCTCCCTACCCCGCTGCCTAATACCGAGATAAATCTCGGTATTAATAAATGTATCTTAACTTGAAGCCCTTGCTTGACTTGATTTAAATGCCGCCTATTGTGAACGCGCCGTAGGAAACGCAATGACTGTCTTGAGCACATTTATGCCAGGCGACACATAAATAAAGTCAAGCATGAGCTTCAAGTTAAGATGCATTTCTGAATACGCGGGTGAGCCGCCACTTCTCCGTCGCTAGTTGCGCTCTTCCTCCGAACGAACGGCACGCGGCCGGGCCCTGGCGAGTCGTAAGGGCAACTGATAAGAGCGCTAGCGCGATGTCTACGTGAGGGAATGGCTAAACGCCGTTGTCGAGACTGTTAGGTTAGAGGCGTGCGAGAGCCCAGAGAGAGTCCGCGGCACAGGCGGCAGAGGCCGGCAGGGCTGCGCGCATGCGCCGCAGTGGGAGAGCAGGCACGCACATGCACATTCTAGGGTGCCTCAATGCCCTCCTCGCCCACCGCTTCCCTTTCACTGGGAAGTCGCGTTGGCTCTCCGCCGTGCGTTCGCTCCCCATGTAGTAAGTGGCTTTTAAATGAGGGTGAAGATAAAAGTGCAGCGCTGTAACTGTCTCTTGATATGAGGTCACCTCAACTGCACTGCACGGGGAAGGGATAATGGGAGTTAAAGAGTGAGGAGTGAAAAAAGGAGAGCGGTATGGACCCTGAAGAGGGGAAGAAGAAGTAGCAAAAGGGGGCTTATAGCCGAGTGTAAAGGGTGGTGGATTCAAAGAACTCAAGCAGAGCAGTGAAAGCTCGCTTGGTTATAGAAGGGTGTCCACGGGGGAAAAGGAAATCGTCCGCGTTGTCCGATGGGAGTCCAAGGCGGCGATATGCGGCTGGATAGTTGAGCAACTCGCTGGGCCGTTTTGGCACAACCGACGCGAAGTCGGAGAAGAAATGTCCGATCGGCTCGAGAGAGCCCCAGCTTTGGAAGGGGACGAGGCGGAACACCGGAGCCGACTCGCGCGTCGGGGTGTTTGGTTCTGATGGCATTCGAGATTGCGTGGCGGGCATAGTCGAAAGGGCAAACAAAGTCAGTAAACGGTACGTCCGGGTCGTGTGCATGTTTGGCAAGATCGTCCGCCAGTTCATTTCCTTGGATGCCGGCGTGTGATGGGACCCATTGAAGGAGAAGGTCGCAATCATTTTGTTGTGCGTATGCGAACTTCATGGAAAGACGTTGGTCAATGAGCGGGCCTCTTTCCCCTTTAATAAGGGTTTGTAGGGCGGCGCGAGAGTCGGTGAGTATGGCGACAGCAGGTGGGAGATGTTCGAGAACAAGATCGGCAGCCAGGTCAAGTGCTGCGAATTCAGCCAGAGTTGAGGAGCAACTGCCGCGAAGGCGACACTGTTTGCGGGTTGACAGCTCTGGGATGGTGCAGGCTGCTGCTGCGGGGCCGTTCTTGAGAACCGAGCCGTCGGTGAACACCTTCACGCGGCCAAAAAGTCTTTCATCGAAAGTGGCGGCGAAAGTGGCGGGTGCACCGTTTGCTTCTAACACCCGGAATGGTAGTATGAATGACGGGCGGGCGGTGACGATGGGGAGTGGGGGGAAGCCAGCCATAGTAGGGGGTGGGCACGAGGGTGTGAAACTCCGCTGCTCGCCGTCCCATGCAGGAGTGGGGGAGATAGTGCAGTCGCAGAACAAGGTATTGTCCTTGGCGGGTGCGTTGGCGCCGTTCGGCGTGGTTGAGAGCGCGGCATTGTGCTCTGACGGACAGGGGGAAGTCTTTGGCTTCCGCGAGGGTGGGGCCTATTGGTGAGTTGCGCGGGAGGCCGTACAGTTGTCGGATGACTTGCCTGTGTTGCATGTCCAGAGTTTCCCATTGGGAGGGTCTAAGAGATGCCAGAGGAAGTCCGTAAAGGCATCTTGAGGTGGCGACGGTATTGTATACCCTGAGGGCTAGTTGCGGCGAACACCCGCGGCCTCGAGCAAGGAGGGAGCGCGCGGCATTAGCAACTTTGGTTGAGCCCTTGCGGAGAGCCGCCACGGCTGGTTTCCAGCTGAGCCTGTGGTCGATTAGTACTCCCAGGTAGCGAACTCTGCGTGACCACGGGATGAGTACACCGCGCAGATTTAGGCGAGGAATCTCGTAGCGTACGCGAAATAGGAGGTGTACGAGTAGGGCCTCGGTTTTGTTAGGCGATAGATTGAGTCCTATACCGGGGAGGTAGGAGTCGATGGCGTTGATGGCGCCCTGTATGCTTTGACGGACCAGCCTGCCGCTTGACGTGGGTCCAACAGCGAAGAGAGACAGATCGTCGGCATAGATGGCTAGGCGGACATCACAAGGGAGGGTGCGCGGGATAAAGTCGGGAAGGCGCGCCAGAGCAAGATTAGAAAGAAAGGGGCTGAGGACGCTCCCCTGAGGGACATCAACGGAGATGGAGCGAGGTGAGCTTGTAGAGCCCCCGACGCGCACGCGAAAGCAGCGGCCGCTAAGGAATGCAGACACATAGGCAAAGACGCGGTCACAAACACGAATGGCGCGGAGTGCGTCCATGATGGAGTCATGCGGGAGATTGTCAAAGGCGCTTTTAACGTCGAGTAGGACAAGGTAGCCGGCATACCCGCGTTGTTGGGCGTCTTCTAGTGTAGCGATGACGTCGGCGAGGCAGTCAGCGGTCGCACGATGCCGTCGGAAGCCGCTCATTTCGGGCGGAATAAAGTCCAGTGCGGCGGCAATCCAGTCGAGCCTACGAAGCGCCATTGCCTCGAGAACTTTTCCAGTGGCAGAGGTGAGGGAAATGGGCCGGTAGGAGGTTAGCTGGGAGGCTGGTTTGCCCTTTTTCAGGAGGGGCACGACGGTGGCTTCTTTCCACGAGGCTGGCATGACTCCGGTGCGCCAAACGACGTTGTAGGCGTCAAAGCGCACGTCCTTCGCCCTCGCGCGCTTTCACGCGCACATACAGCATACGGCCAATGAGATTTGTTTTCTACATCCGGACGCGACCATCGAAGAGTGAGCCCTTAAGAGCTTCGCTGTAAAACTAACTTTTAGTGCCGACTGAAAACAAACAGAACAGTATGTAGTGCGGTCATCGTGAGCAGTCCTCAGTACTTATCGTGTTACTTTTTTTTAGCTGCATGAGTGGAGATTTCGGAATACTACAACCTTTTTGGCAACCAACACCAATACCTGTTTCATCCTGGCTTTGTTTGAAGCGCGGGCCCAGGCTGCCTCCCAAACAAATAAGTTGGCGCAGTTTCACCTTAAAGTCGAAGCATCAATTGCGATAGCAAATTTGTAGAGAGCTATACGGAGTAATGATAGTAGCTTAATCAGCTGTGTAAACTTGGACTTGCAGCACCACCGGCAACACGCAGAACTGTTGTTGACGCCGTCGGCGTTTTGCCCGCGTTCGCACAAAATGCGTGCGGCGTTGGTGACTGTTGCCGGAGCCTCTGATATAAATGGGCACTTGGTGCCGCAGCTAAACGTCGCCTCCCCCCCCCCCCCCCCCCCGGCCTTTCGCGCGTCGGAAGAGGGCGCTTTTGCTCTACATATATGGTGATTGTAAAGGAGGAAAGAGACAGAGACGCCTACTTCTGCAGCCCTTAAGTACAGTGTACTAGAAGAGTTGTAGTGCGCTCACAACGCAGCAGAGCTTGACGCATTTCGTGTCGCCGCCGACAGGTGGCGCGGTTCGCAGCGTCACCTGAAACTTTCCGACGCGTCGCGGTAAAACAGCTATCGCGTGTTGCTGTTTTCACCGTATAAAAGTAAAATGCATGACGTGCAACGCACGAAAGTTTTTTTGGTACACCTTCGCAGTGTGCAGTGAAATAAATTACTATTGTTGCGGCTGAACTACAGAGGGTTGGCGATGTTTTGAGCCGGAGACGCAGATGAACTAGCCTTGCTATTCATGCTGTTCTGTTAGAGGCGTGATACGGCCGCTGCAGTCACGGTAGCAAGAGGCACTCGAGTTTTTTCTGCAGCTGATCGATAAAATGGTCAGTGTGGTTTCGCCACAACGACCGCGCATCCGCGTGTCCAGCACCACCGCACCGAATTTAACCACCACTTCGTTTGTTTTTGTTTTTTTCGCAGGTAAAGCGTGCAGCGCCTTAGGCATTTTCACGTTGCCCCATCTATTCACGAAATTAAATATTTAGGTATCACTGCGGCACAATTTAAGCTGGTCAGCTGATTGTTTATGTATTACATCTTTCGTAACGTTAATGCGACATGAAATCGAAAGGATAAAAATACCAGGTACACCCGTGAGCAAAAGTATACAGACCACAGGGTAGCCGAAAAAACTCAATTTCTTTGTAATGCATAAACTGAAATGGACGAGTACACTGGAAAGCTCGCAATGCCAAGATTGGACTGCAGTCCTCAATTTCAAGTTGCATTCGCAGGCAGTTTAAAAAGTCGACTTTATCGCACAATCCCTGGTCCGTATACTTTTGCTCACGCGTGTACATTTATGCAATAACAATGTTAATGTACAACGAAATAAAGAATGATCCCGGAAGCGCCGGGAGCAGCCGGTGAAAACTCCGAATAGCTACTGTCTAGTGCGCTTCCGCTTTTCTTCGCGGGTGTTTCGTCCCTTTCACACCTTTTCCTTTTGTTCCTGGGCTTCGGTGTCGTCTTCGTCACGTACTGTGGTGAATTCGGAAGAATCGTGGGAACAGCGTTTTCTGATAGCAGTGGCAATTGTCACGAGGAATGCACACCTCTTTGCATTCTATAAGGTGCACGAGTCCCTAATTATGAATCGCGGTTCGAAGTGTGAGGGCCCATTCACACTTGCGACTAGGCGAGGTCGTGCGACCGATTGCGACTGCCGACCAGAAAGCTACTCAAGACGAACGATGTTCACACTGACAAATGCGACCGAGGAGTCACTAAACCGAAATGTCTCGCGATATGCCGTTCACGTCTGCTTGAAATGTCATCGCCACGTAAAATAAGCGTCAGCGTATACGAACGTCCTGCTCTTTCGCATCTGATTGGTTCAGCTGTTCTGCGACTGCGGTGGCGCGACTGAAAAGTCGAGCAGTGAGCCACTGGCCCGAAACGGTCGCATTTCGAGAAAAGCGACCATTTGCGACTACTTGCAACTGGTCGCTTTGCGACTAACTTGGTCGCACGACCTCGCCTAGTCACAAGTGTGAATGGGCCCCAACTCACAGACCCGCAAGATTCCTCCAGTGTCTTATCTGCACGGTTCAGGTTCCTCTCCCATTCCTTTCGCCGTTATTCATCACGTGGAACGCTGAGCAAAGATGCCTTTGGCGCATCTTTCACACGACTGTAGCCAGTTCTGCACTCGGGTGCAAAGCAGCATTTTCGACGGCGGCTAGCCATTCGCACTCACTAAGAGTGCACATTGAGTAAAGAGTCAAGCACAGAGCAAGCACAGATGATACTGCTGAAAACGCCGGCGGGACTTGCAGTCGAGAGCCGACAACGTCGATATTAAGTGGTTAGCTTTCAGAAAGGAAAGGTTGGCGCTATCTTCTGCAGCCCTTGAGGTAGAACGGTCAACGTCGTGATCCAACAGAACGTACTCCATACCAAGCGAGGGAAGTTTTGAGGAGAAACTGGCGGCAGCGCCTCTGGCGGGCGCCGGAGCAGTCGACACTCAGTGCGCCGCGGCGACGCGGCGCAGGGATACGGCAGTGAGCACACTGCCCCTATTCTAGTACACTGTACCTTAAGGGAGCACGGCGCAGAACGCGTGTTTGTTCTCCTCCGTGCGTTCACTCCCCGTGAAAGCGCGCGTCCCTCGCGCCCTTTCACTCTCACATACAGCGTTCGGCGGCGCGCGGCGACGATTTCATCTCCATTGACGTCATACGGAACCTCACGGCGACGGCGATGGCGACGAAAGCGCGCGTCCCTCGCGCCCTTTCACTCTCACATACAGCGTTCGGCGGCGCGCGGCGACGATTTCATCTCCATTGACGTCATACGGAACCTCACGGTGACGGCGATGGCGACGGAGACGACGACGGCGACGTCGACGGCAGAAATCTGATTTGGAGTGTCCATATAATTGCTATCGCAATAAAAGTAATGCCGCCTAAAAGCTAAAGAGAGGACCCACAATTACTCAAATATAAGATATATCACTTATTGTTAGCTGCGCACCGAGAAACAAAGCCAGCTCTCCCCTTCACTTTACTCAGTCATATAGCCATCTTCGCTTGCCGTCTATAGTTTCCAAGAACTTCCACTCACCCTGCTGCAGTAAGAGGGGTCACTGAAGTAACAGTAAAACTGTAACAACTGCAACATGCTTATTGGATACTGCAACCAACGTACTACTGTTCCCAGTGCACAGCAGATGGCCTGAGCACATGCCGTATCCTGCAAGACGACGCAGCGTCAACCACGCTCTTCTTAGAAGTGTACACCGACTACACGTACAGTGTACAGTTGAGCTGACCATGCGTATCGTTGTGCGAGCCAGTGATGTAACGGCGAGTGAGAGATCACAGCGCTGAGCCACATGATTGTTACCTCGGCAACACTCCGCGGGCTGTGTCGTAATCACACAAGAAGCGTCGTCTGCTCTCGTAGGATAAAGTGACAAATACCCTGCGCTGAATCTGTGGTCGCACATGTGCGGAACAGTTCCTACAAAAGGTTCTGGTTTTATTCCAAGAAGGCGGACAAAAACATCGGTTTGGTTCAGTTATGGTTCAGCTCCGGCTTTTTGGTTCAGGTCCTGTTCGGCTTAACACACTGGTTGCCGTAAATTACACCAGCAAAATAATTTTCAAACTCGGACACGATTCCCGCAGCAGGAGACAGTAATAATACTGCCATGGATTGCTTATGGCGGCCCAAGGAGCTGGTACAGCACGCAAATTGATTTTGTCTTGTTGCCCCTGGAGTATTTCTTCGACACACAGAAGAAAGTAAAATAATTAAGGTTCCCTTTTGTCTAACGTTTCCTGCACATCATTCGCGCTGAAAGTCAGGAAACTGAGTATTGAGACAGGAACTTTGGCACGAGGAAATAAATTGAATTAGCACGATACAAAAAACGAAACATGAACTACGTCGGCTCGCAAAAGAGAGAGAGACAAGCACGGAGGCATCAAATTAGGACAAAAATCTAGGTCAATTGACAATGTCCTATGCATTGTCAGAATCCGAGTGCAAATGCGGCTCGTATTGAATGCTTCCTCTATATGAGAATACAACTAAGGCCATGCCACCGTGCTTGTGACAATAAGTTTTGTGCACGCCGAATATTTTGTTGCGCAATGGGTGCTATTATATTTCACTTAACGGTCGGTCCAGGCCGGGGAAAAGGGTCATCTATCTATTCCTCTCGCATCCGAGTCTTTGGTCATTGCGAGATGGCCGCGCCAAGGCCTCTGTTTCTCTCAAACGCGAGGCCTGTTTCGAAACTTGTTTGTCGGTGAACGGGGTCGCTGTTCCTTCTTTCTGCGTCATACGTGCATTTCTGTTTTCTTCTTCCGCATAGGAGTCATGCACGAGCTTGATGCAACGTATTTCATTTTCCCTTCCTGTTGCGTGAACAAGTGCGGATGAACCCATCAATTGATTTCCCACATTTTAGTGGAATTCCACATTCAATGCAAGGCTCACCGTTTACCCAACAGCCGGTCACACTGCCCCCGCAAAGCTACAAGGTAAGTATATACCGGCACGCAAGCTGTGCGGATGTAAACATTCCATAGCCGTGGTGGACCGAGTGAATGAGGTATACAGAAAGGTGCGCCCTACATGTAAGCTGAAGGGTTAATGTTCGTAAATTGTAAAATGTACCTGCCCCGGCTGTTTGGCATCCTTAAAGGCCGCAGTCGCTCTATTTACATTCGCAGCTTTCCGCTGGCGCATACCTTTAAGTGCCGCGTTTTGGCGGTAGCCGTAAGTTGTGTCGTTACATTACATCAACGATTACATCACTATTTTGAAAATTGTCCTCAGATTGGTTCTACCGGAATGGTAAATTTTTATCAAAGGTCCCACACAATTTCAACTTCAGACCTACATCACCCCACATGTTTACTAAATTGGCAAATTAAATCTTGGCTTCAGGAGTGCGGGCTCCAATTCGGCGAAGTTCGAAAAACCACACTTATCACGAATGGAGCGCTGCTTGCATGCGTAGTTTGCTGCAAAGGCCATATATGAAACCATTTTCTTTCAATTTTGACTAAACGTAAACCATAACCTGTCCACTGTTTTCACAAAATGATACGGGAGCACGAAGGTCCATTCGCGTGCTCCTGCTGCTGGGCTTCCTCACACCAGCGTTTTTACAGCGGATTTCCGTGGTCGTCGAGTCACGGTGGAAGAAGATAGGTGCTCCTACGGTGCGCCCGCGCTGGGGCGAGAGAGCGGCCACTTCGTGTGACCGGAAGTGAGCGCCTCCGCTAGGGGCAGCACGTGTTCAGGAGGCCTTGGAGAAGCGGCACAACAGTGGATAATTTACAACCTCCGACAGCATTAAGACCCATACCTAAATATATGCAATTTTTCGTTATTCAGACGCCAAATACTGAGCAGGTAGAATGTTTCATGCCACTTACTGTCAAAATACTGTCATTTCCGACACGAGAGTGACGCGTCGTCTGCTCGAGCAGACGACGCGCTGCGCTTGCCGTATCGGAGTCAATCGGAATGTCAGCAGATATATAAAGGGACGTTCCTCCAACCAAATAGAGTCCCTTTAAGCAGCCGAACGACATATATGCATTGAAATGAAGCACCTCTGCCGCGTGGGCCCATAGAAGCGCCAGCAAAGCGTGCGAACAAGTGGCCCCCAGAACAGGTGCTGCCCCTTGCGGCAACAGCGTGCGTAGAGTCACACTAAATGGCCTCGGCTCGCGCCGCCGTCGGATCACCTACCTTCTTACACCGTGCGTCGAGTGATATGTCTTCATGTATGCTTGTGCACGCGGGACAGCATGCTTGTTATTTTACTTAGCCCTTGTTTACATGTCTATTCGGCCGATAAAACAGCTATCCTTACTTCATATAGTTGTCTACTAATTTGATATCGCAATCGATGATTCGCCTTTCGGGCGAAACTTCGACTTTTTTCTACGGGCTGCACTATGCCGTCGTTGGCTGTACTAACACTCAGCGAAAGAGGAAGTTGCTCATTCAATAGTCCTGCGATCGACGCTCATGGAGACGTAAGAAACTTGTTTGTGTGGACTGTATTAACTGCACAAGTTTCCTGCGGCCCCTAAAAATTGACTCCTTAGGATAGTGGATAAAAGACTTCGCGCCCCGCAAGCTTGCTTGGGGAGGGGGGGGGGGGTCTTGTTTTGTTGTAAACTACGCGGTAGTTTGCGGTCCGGCGTTCCTGCGTTGCCGGGTCGCGATAAAAGCATAACAGTGCCGTGTACGACGTTTCGGTGTCCTTGTTATCAATCTGCTCGGTTCACATTCCTGACGGAAACCACACGGAGGTCAACCCGTACCAAGAACTGCCTTTTGGATAAGAAAGAAAGGTAAGCAGAAAGCGTCCGGGTGCGCGTGTCGACTTCAATACTTGCGCAACGATTGCTCCTTACGGCTAAAAAGCAGGAGTGCACTGAACTTGATGGTTCTCTTGTCCTCCGATTTTCTTCAATAAATACCCAAAGTAACATTAGGAAGAAGCTCACTGATTCAAAAACCCTTCTTGATTGATGTCACCTATCAACCAATAGCAGGTGTCTATGTGAATCTGGCATATATGAAGAAAAATGCAAGACGCCCACAGCTTCGCACCGGGTGAAGAGAAGGACTTACTTGAAAAGAGAGCGTTTGAAACAAAGGTGACATCTAGCTCGACTTCTGAACCGCGTGAGACTGCAAAATTTGGCTGGAATGTTCGCAGCAGCGCATGCTATCCGCGGACTGTGCTTTTGCAACCAGCCCGAGGACTTCTATAACGCATATGCCAGCTGATGCCGACGTTTGGTAGAAAACTAGCTAAAGCGGCCAGCCAACGGCCATCAGGTCTGTGACATGGGCCCCAATTCATTATTTAGTTCATGCAGGACATCGGGAGAACCTACACCGTAATGCGTAGGATGCATGAACATGAACAAAAAAACGAGGCTTCAGTAACTGTTTTAAGCGCTCATAGTTAGGCAAGGAACGCTAAACTGATGCCTCAAAACACACTTAATATGCCCCCTGTTTTGAAGAGGTGTGAACTCGATGTGTCGTAGAGTCCTTTCTAAACACATGATAAACGTATCGAATAACGGCCATGTCACGCTTTCGAGCACTTGCTGAATGAATTGTTAGAAAGGCTTTAATTTATGTGGAAAATTTTGACTACACAAGCACATTGGGCATAATGTTTGCCCTATTTTCATTAAATTTGATCTTAGTGAGGCCAGTAAGGCTTTTTTTTCAGCGTAGCGGGATTAATATTGGGCCGTTCGTAAAAAATACTTTACCTATAACGTTGCTGAGTTCATCAATTGGGAATTTATTGCGAAGTTCCTATTTAACCCACACAATTTGAACTTTGCCAGAACATTGTAGCATAGGGTACCTGTTATTTATCGTGAATGTAGATCAGGCGCCTTGCTTAGTTCAGCTACGGGTACCGTATAAATTTACTACAAGCCTCGTCTGGCGCGCGGAAATAAGCAGAAATGGAGTATTCAGCAACTATTCGGAACTGCCACAACTAAGCAAAACACATTGAGCTTACTCCATAGTTTACTTCTAACATGGCTACTATTTCACTAAATGTGGACTCGGTTTCGGGTACCAGATCAGCGGATTACGTAAGTATCAGCGGTGATATTCTCGTAAATTGTTGCGTACTACTTCTTTCTTGCAAACACAGCAAAACTGACGTCGATGCTATATTTTATATTCATCTTCTCTTTCCTTCGAACAAATAATTTCAAAAGGAAGCAATTGAGTACACGTCGATAAACAAGGGCACGTCGTCATTCACGCGCTCACTGAGGCACCCACGTGGTTTATGAATTGCCCTACGTATGGGCGCCAGGCCGAAGGCTATAAAATTTTCGTTTCATAACGCCAATTTGCTCTAGCCAATGTCACGTCCTCTGCTTGCTTCCGGCTTGTTGCATTCTCTCGACCCATCTATGCAACTGCGGCTGTTACCTGGACTTCCACGAAGTGAGAAAACAATGCTGTGCCGCTCACTCGTGGGCGTTGCATTGATCAATGCATATACGTGTTTCTTTGGACTGGCTGATAGCGCTGAGTGCAATGGCTGCGGTGTCGAGGAGACCATAGAATACCTACTGTGATACTGCCCATCATTTGAAAATGAAAGACGTGACCTGTACACTGCTCTAAATCATCTGGATAAAAAACCATTCACCTTGAACAAGATCTTGGGACCATGGCTTCGAATATCACAGCTACAAAAGGCCACAAAAGCGCTGCTGTTGTTTCTAAAAACTACCGCATTGAGTGATTGTCTGTGATCCGTACTGAATGACCATAAGTGATTAAAGAAAAAACAGTTAACACGTCGGCGATGTCCACAGTGAACTTTCTCTTGTTCTCCTAATTTTCCCTCCCCTTTTCCCTTGCCCCAGTGTAGGGTAGCCCACCGGGCTCAGTCCTGGTTAACTTCCCTGCCTTTAATTTATAATTTTCTCTCTCTCCCTCCTGCGCCATCCCAATTTATTTGCGATATTGTTCTGTCGGTTAGCCGGACATTCTTACGTCGGCATTCTTACGTTCTGTCTCTTTCGGGAAACATGATAAATAAATTATGAACTTACAGGGAAGCACTGTTTTCCATGCTAATTAATTCTGCGGAGAGAAAAAGGTTTTGAAGTCTTAAAAATACAGCATGATTATTTCTTACTTCATGAGTTTCTACCGCCTTGCAAGGAAGAAACGGGCAAGATGTCCTGTATATTGTAAGCTCTTTCTTCAAGTCACGGCCACCCTGTGGCTTCTGGTGCCCGCGCGTAGGCAGAACTTGCATGCCTCATCCTTCTCATCCTTCCCTTTTCTTTACTTTTCTATGTCTTGTTCTCCCTGCATAACTCTGTCACCTGCGTTCAGCTTTTTCCCTGCAGGCTGGCAAAACACGCGCGTGTCAGGCGTCTGTCTCCGGCCTCAGCGTCTTCATACTGCCTTGCTGTCCTGGAGTGCGCCGGCCACCAGATACAACTTCGAACTAACATTGCTCGGAAGTCTATGCCGTTCATGTTCTTTCGTGTTTCTTGTTTTTAATAAAATTTACAATAACTCGGATCACTACTGCAATCATCTAACTTTTTAATGCAGCCTTTTATTCACTAACTTCGTGCAGACGGTTTGCTTTTATTGTCCGGCCTCTTTTTCTTTTGGGCACCATTATTACTATTTTACTTTGTAGGCTTGGCTTCCGATTTTATTTTTCCTAATTGGCTTTCTACAAATTTCTTTTGGGTTGCCAGTAACGCCAACCCCATGTCATTTATTTTTTATTGGTTTTATGGCCGTTATACCGTGGGGTGGTGCTGGCTTTCCCTCGCTTTCTTTTTTGCTTCTTTTTCTCTGAGAGGGACAAACTATGCCCATTGGCTGTCGATGAATAGAATCGAGCTTATTCATTGTGACTAGTGAGCAAAGCCTATGGGGACGCAAGCAGAGAAATAACGTCAAGGATGCAGCATTCTCACAAATGAAAGGAAATATAAAGTGGTACATGCGCCAGGCACATAAACAGGAAAATTGCAGTAACGTGACTGTTACAGAAAGACAAATATCAACGTGTGGTGATCTCAAAAGCGGAACTCCGCAAGTGCCGTGCGGTACTGGAGACAAAACTGCTGCATCAGTAGTTCGTCACGGTAGCTTTGTAGCTGTTGCCCTCGACAGCCAGCTGATGCGTCCACCAAAATTTATAATTCCGGGTATATTTATGCGGTCGCAAGTGTTTCTTGTACTCTTATTTAAATGTGGTAAAGCTGAGAGAGTACGTAATCGAAAGCGGTCGAGCAGCGAATGTCAGCGCCCTGTAGAGTTCTGGAGCACGCCTTTTGAATTAAGGAGGCGTTGATGTCGTGTAAGCCGACACGCGTCATTCTTTTAGTGCGCAGTTGCAGGTCTTGCACAATGATGACCTCGATTTAGCGGTGCTCTGAGAACGTAACATCCTCAGAGACCTGCCACGAGTAACCGCGCAACAACATCTGAGGTGAGGCCGGGGTGACATCAATCCCGCTCGGCGTGAAAAGTGTCTCGTAAGTAGAGGGTGGCATCGGGTCGTTGATTACCGAGAGGCCATGAGTTGTCGCATGCTTATGACCTTGGAGCCACGTACGTAACTGACGCCCTGTTCCCATACGGTGTGTTCGGCTTTGAAATCGCCAGCCAGAACGGCATTTGACGTGTGACACCTCGAAAGACAGCCAGAGAGAGAGAGCATGAGCGAGGGTGACGGGGCGTCGCGCCGAAGCACTCGCCCCTCACGCAACAACTGTTGTGCTTGCATGGCAGCAGGTGTTGCCTTTGGCCAGCTCTGCTCCATCGATGAGCGATCGTGTCGTGGTGTCGCAGCCATTGGGAATTTAGGTGCGGTTTTTCGCTTCACCGGAAGACAGGCGCCGGCTTTTTTTGCTACATTGGCCATTTGATGCTTGCGCATAAACAAGAGAGCGAGAAACGGAATGGGAAAGGCAGGAAGGCTAACCCGAAAGAATTCTGGTTTGCTACCCTGCACTGGGGGAAGTCGAAATGAAAAGCAGAAAGAATAGGGAAGAGAAAAAGCAGTCACGAAAAAAAATACAAGGAATAAAAAAAGATTGAGGAGGTTGGAAACGTCTGTGAGAACTATAGTCTGTCCGAAAGTCCACTCGATCGCAAAAACTTCAAGAGTGCATTGACGGAAGACAGGAAAGACAGCGTCGCTTGAATTCGCGTAAATTTAAAGCTCTTCTGCGTGACGTTGCTATTCAAGTATAACAAAATAAGTACGAACACTATAGTCAAATGTTTATGGTAACGCAATGGTGCACCTATTGCTGCTTTTATATAATTGTATATTCTCGGCTAACCTGCTCTTTTCTGTGTGAGGAGGTGGGGGGGGGGGGTGTTGCCAAATTATATATCTCCATGCCAAAGTGTATGAAGCAGGAAAGACAGAATGCTAGATGAAAGGCATCTTTCTTGTTTTCCAATATGTATTTCACAATGTCCTATTGTTCAGCAGACTGTCTCGAGCATTGAATAATGAATTGTGAAATCCCGCAATGCACATGGCTAATGACATCGCGAGGATTGACGGCAGCTTGCATGTTCTCGCTGTGGCAGCAGCTGCCTAATGTAAAAAAATGACAATGAGAAAAACAAATAAGAATATCTAAAGTGCGTTGTCTACACTATACGTGTACGATGGATTATAGGCTTTGCTTGCAGATTCTGAAAACGCAGCAAGCCTGGCTGATTATTTTGTAAGTTTGAGAAGGAGACATGACTACGAGAAAACATGACGTCCCACGCTTAATTAATCCATCTTTAATTATGCCATGTATTGAAGACGTCGTTCAATTATCTGAGGCGAGGAGCCCCTCGTTATTTCTTTGCAGTATGCCTTTACACCGACAGGCGTATTTCCAAGGCACTCAGGCCTAAGCTAAAGCTGAAGTTAAGCTAAAGGTAGAATGAATAAGCCCTTATGAAGAAATGCTTTCTTATGGTTGCCGGCTCACACTGTCGATTCGTATATTCCTACTTTTTTATTCACCAGTCGTCCGCATTTGACATTGTCGGAAAAGTCTACAGACTGCTCTGCCGAGCGCTAGTTCTAACGTTGGGGCCCCTATAAAAGTATGAGAAGCTTCGTTGCAGCGGTTACACATTTGACTGCAGTGATTCTGTCAATTTTTTTTCAGTAACATAGCACGTTCAAAAACTGTTCCGGTATCATTCAATGCTAGACAATGTTTTGTTCTTTACTCATCGAAACATTTTCAGTTAACAATCAATTGAATACAAAGCATTGTAGAGTACGCCTGATGCTCCCAAACTGTAGAACGATATCGAGTGCAGAAATCACCAAAAACATACTGCAGCTCTGATGGCTCTCAACACGTAAACATCTTGCTACTCTTGGCAGAAGCTATCAGTGCAGCTCATAACAGCGGAAACAGGGAGGTAGAATTAAACAGTGACGCGTATTGCTTCATACACTGCTGGCATTCCTATCGTTGCAAAGAATTACGAACATGGTGTTTCGAAGTAACTGCATCAACTGGTGTCTTCAAAGAAGTCGTAGATGGATTTTAATTAATAAGGTTATCTGCCCACTAGAAAGTCCAAAAATACCCCCTCAACTCTTACTGAATGTAGATATATCGTGGCTTGACCTTAAAACAGTCCGGCCGAGCATCAAGCTATCAAGCGCTTTTAACTCCAATACATGACACGTGCGAAGTCACCTATAGGGCATGCGTGACTCTGTGTTGTTTGTTGTGTGATCGCTGGTGGTTGCGCCGAAACACATATTTATTCCCTTGTGACAGCGCTTTGTGAATGCCTCTCGCTGCTCAGCTTCTTCGTTTTTGTGTGTGTGTGTGTCTGTTTTTTTGCGCTAACTTCGAAGTTAAGTAAACTTTTCATAAGAATCTACCGTTTTTTCGTAGATACAGAAGGTCTCACTGTGCAGATGTTTGATGCTTCAAAGTGTTCCCGTCCCTACAGTTGTCGAATCGTCACACTCACATTATAGAGTCGTCCCGACTCCCACAACAACTCGAACAGCGCATTCGAGATCTGCACCGTAATGACTGGAGCCATTGACTAAACCCTCCTTTTTAAGTTTTGCGAACGCCAGTTGATTTTCTCTAATAGGACTATTGTTTATTTATTTATTTATTTATTTATTTATTTATTTATTTATTTATTTATTTATTTATTGATTTATTTATTTATTTATTTATTTATCTATTATTTATTTATTTGTTTATTCACCCTAAGAGCCTCTCTGCAGGAGAGAGGGGAGTGGGTTACACAAGAGATACCATGGAAATACTGTTACGTGTGAAAAGACACACACGAAAGAAGCTATTTACAATATATCTACACTGGAACCAATACCGCCAGGCCGACACCTTGCTCGCGCCAAAAAGCCCAGACACACTTCATCGTCTTTCTCGCGGCGGCTCGTCTCTTGAGCATCTCTAGATGATATCGTAATACAACCCCCCCCCCCCCCCCCCCCCGGCGGCGAAAGCGCCGTCACGGTGCTGTTAAATATCCAAGGTGCTTGGAGAGGTGTAGGGTTTGAGTCGGGCGACGTGGACAATATCGCTGGTGGTCCCAGCGGAGGACGTAGTGGGCCTGGCTAGAAGGATTTCATAGGTGACATCGCACACTTGGCGGAGCACGCGATATGGGCCTGTGTAATAGGAGAGAAGTTTTTCACAAAGGCAAACTTTACGCGATGGTGACCAACGCAACACGAGGTTGCCGGGCGCAAGATGCACGTCACGGTAACAGAGGTCGTAGCGTTGCTTCTGTTTGTCTTGAGACACTTGCAGACGAGCACGCGCAAGTTGGCGAGCATGGTAAGCACAGGCGATTGTATCACGGGCATAATCGCTAGGTGAAGCTGTGGTGGACGGAAGCATAGTGTCTAGTGGTAGCGTCGGTTCTCGGCCATACAAGAGAGAAAACGGGGAAAATCCAGCAGTTTCAAGACGGGAAGAGTTGTACGCAAAGGTAATGTAAAGTAGAGCCAGGTCCCAGTCACGGTGGTCGGCTGAAACGTATTTGGATAGCATGCCTGTAAGGGTGCGGTTCAAACGTTCAGTGAGGCCGTTCGTTTGTGGGTTGTAAAAGGTGGTAATTTTATGCTGTATTGTGCAGGCACGCATGATGTCGTTAATGACTTTGATCGTGTAGGAGGAAGTCCGCAAAATCAGTAGCGCAACTGGTCGGAAGAGCGCGTTTTATGGCATAGTGGGTCGCGTAGTCCGCAGCGACGGTTCCCCACTTGTTTCCTGATGTAGATTCCGGAATTGGGCCGAGAAGGTCTAAGCCGACACGATGGAAGGGCTCGGCAGGGATGTCGAGCTGCTGCAGGTAACCAGCTGGGAGCTGGGAAAGCTTCTTGCGTCATTGACAAAGCTCACATGCGGCGACCTAACGCCGTGCAAGGCCCGGCCAAAAAAAAAAACGGCGACGTACTAGGTAATAGGTTCGAGATACGCCAAGGTGTCCTGCCATTGGAGCGTCGTGAAGCTCTTCTAGAACGGTTGAGTGGAGGTGTTAGGTACTACAAGTAGTAACTCAGAGCCATCCGGTTGAAGGTTACGATGGTATAGAGTACCGTCGCGGAGGCCGAAGAGGCGTAGAGCAGCATCGGCCGGACTGTGTTCAAAACGGTCGATGAGTGCTCTGATGTAGGCATCACGACGTTGCTCGTCGGCGAAATTAAGGAGCTTGGATATTGAGAAAACGCAAGCAGCAGCACTGTCAATATTATAGGAGTTAGAGTCGTCAACAGGGTAACGCGACAAGCTGTCAGCGTCTTGGTGCAGGCGGCCAGACTTTTACACAACGGAATATGAGAACTCTTGTAGCCTCAAAGCCCATCGACCAAGCCGGCCTGTAGGATCCTTTAGCGATGAGAGCCAGCAGACAGCATGATGGTCAGTGGCTACGGAGAAAAGACGACCGTAAAGGTAAGGCCGGAACTTCGCAACTGCCCAGACTACAGCAAGGCATTCCCTCTCCGTAATGGAATAGTTGCGCTCCGATGGTGATAGGAGGCGGCTTGCATAAGCAATAACGCGATCCTGACCACGCTGACGCTGGGCTAAGACGGCACCTACGCCATGACCGCAGGCATCTCTACGAAATTCTTTAGGGGCATCAGGGTCGAAGTGTGCGAGAATGGGTGGTCAGGTGAGAAGAGTGACGAGACGAGAGAAGGCGGTGGCTTCTGAAGTACTCCACGAAAATTGTACGCCTTTCTTCAACAGATTAGTGAGGGGTCTAGCAATTGCCGCAAAATCTTGAACAAAACTACGAAAGTACGAGCATATCCCAACAAAACTGCGAACGTCTGCGGCTGTCTTCAGAACCGGGAAGTCTCGGACAGCGCGACTTTTGTCTGAATCAGGCTGCACTCCGGAAGCGTCAACGAGATGGCCCAGAACCGTAATTTGGCGGCGGCCAAAACGACATTTGGACGAGTTCAGTTGCAGCTTCGCCTTTCGAAATACATCAAGTTTATTTGTTAGACGCTCAAGGTGAGTGTCGAACGTTGGCGAGAAGACGATGACGTCGTCGAGTTAACAGAGACACGTGGACCATTTAAAACCCTGGAGCAAGTAGTCCATCATACGCTCAAAGGTGGCAGGGGCATTGCATAATCCAAACGGCAATACTTCATATTGGTATAGGTCATCAGGTGTTATGAACGCGGTTTTTTCTCTGTCCATAGCGTCAACAGCAATCTGCCAGTATCCAGAGCGAAGATCAATCGAAGAAAAATAGCTGGAACTATGAAGGCAGTCAAGGGCGTCGTCGATAGGTGGGAGCGGGTAGACGTCCTTAGTAATTTTGTTCAAATGATGGTAGTCTGCACAGAAGCGCCACGTGCCGTCCTTTTTCTTAACCAACACCACAGGTGACGCCCAGGGACTCAAAAAAGGCTCAATGATGTCTTTATCTAGCATTTTGTTTACTTCATTTTGAATTACTCGGCGTTCCGACGCAGAAACTCGATACGGTCGTCGGTGAATAGGCGCAGCACCGCCAGTAGGAATCCGATGCTTGACCGCGAGCGCCTGGCCTAAAGGGCGATCGTGAAAGTCGAAAATATCTCGGTACGACGATAACACTTGGGAAAGGTCTTCAGCCTGCGTAGAGGACAGGTCTGCAGCTACCATTTTCTTTATGTTGGAATCAGTGCCCTAGGCTGGCGCGAGGGGCCCGCCATGTTCGGAAGAACCATTGGTTGATAAAGCTGCCACTTGATGGTCGCCGAGACAATCAACGTTGGCAAAGCAAATACCTTGCGGGAGAATTTGCTTTGCCAATCGAAAGTTGAAGATGTACGTGCGAGTGCAGTTATCAGTAATAGTAAGAATACTGTCAGGTACGGTGACGTCATACTGTAATGGGATGTCGGGCAGAGGAGTGACGAGGTACTCGCCATCAGGAACAGGTGGGGAAAACATCAGTTCAATATAGGCTAATGACTTTGTTGGCAGGCAAATAAAGCCGGTGGGGCGTAAGCGGCACGGGGGTACATCAGGAGGTTCTGGAAGAATCAGGAACTCAAGCCGAATGTACTGGCAGAGCAGTCAATAAGAGCAGAATGCGCAGAGAGAAAATCGAGGTCGAGAATTAGGTCGTGGGGGCAATGAGCAAGCACGGTGAAGAGTACAGGAGTGTGGCGGCCGGCGATGCTGACACGTGCCGCACACATGCCGACGATACGGACAGCATCTCCATCAGCAACGCGGACGACACGTGCCGACGCTGGGGTGAGGTGCTTTCTGAGTCGTCGTCGGAAGGCAGCACTCATAATAGAAATATGGGCTCCTGTGTCGATCAGCGCAGTGACAGGATAGCCGTCAACGTCAAGAAGGTTTTGGTTCGTAGGCAACGTGAGTAGAGGATTTGAGGGCAGGGTCGACAACGCAGCTTCACCTCCAGAAGCTGCAGTGGCTAGTTTTCCGGCTGGATCCGGGAGGTGATGGGCGGCGAAGAAAAGCGGCGGGGTTGGATCAAACGAGACTGATGGCGTCGAGGTGAGGGCGAGCGGCTGTAGCGAAGGTTCGGAGCTGGGGCGTCAGCGGCAGCGGGTTCATGGCGGGAAGCATAGGGAACAGTAGGTCCAAAGGTACGGGAATAAGCGTCGGCGTACGTCCGAGCAGGTCGTGGCCAACGGTTGCGGCAGTGACGAGCTACGTGGCCGATGCGACAGCAGTGGAAGCAGATCGGCGTGTCATCAGGGGTACGCCATTCGGACGGGTTGCGGTATGTAGCAGAACAGGACGGCCGGGGACGAGGAGGGCCGCTAGAGAACTGGTGAACGCCGGGTTGAGTCGTGGAACACACCGAGTTCAGACCCATGTTCTCAAATTCCTGTCTGACGACGGCCTGAATCATGGCAATCGTGGTTGCAGGCGGATCAGTAGGCGTCGCGCAGTAGGTTGGCGAACTGGTGGCCTCGAGCTCGCGGTGAACAATACGGGTTACGTCGTCGCAGGTGGTCGTCTGACGCAGTCGACCCTCACACGTCGACGTAGCAGCAGTGTTTGGTAGCCGCGTGATGTGGTGTGTGATACGGCGGCTCTTAGCCTGTTCAAGGCGACGGCATTCCTTTATAATGGCGTCGATAGTCGACACGTTGCCGAAAACAAGCAAATTGAAAGCGTCGTCGGCGATGCCCTTTAGCACATGTGCCACTTTATCTGCTTCAGACATGGTGTCGTCAGCTTTGCTGCATAGAGCCAAAACGTCGAGGATGTATGAAACGTAGGGCTCCGTAGATGTCTGAACACGAGACGCAAGAGCCTTTATCGCGGCAACCTTTCGGTCAATGGGGTCGCCGAACAGTTCCCGTAGCTTTTCTTTGAAACTGTCCCAACTGGTTAACTCATCTTCATGCGTTTGGTGCCACACGCGTGGGGTGCCGCCGAGGTAAAAGATGACAATGGCGAGCATAATCGTTAGGTCCGACCTGTTATTAGCGCTAGCGTATTCATATAGCTTGATCCATTCATCAATGTCCTGTCCCTGCAGGCCAGAGAACGCACCAGGGTTGCGATGTTGGGCAACCGTGACGATTGGAACAGGTGGACGAGCCGAAGCATTTGCAGATATTGTCTCGTCACCGGGAGGAATGGTGACAAGCTCGATGTACCGACCACTTCGGAGTTCCGTGGCGAGGACAGGGATCGTAAACCTCCACCAGAATGTTACGTTTGGAAAGACACACACGAAAGAAGCTATTTACAGTATATTTACACCGGAACCAAAACCGCCAGGCCGACACCTTGCTCGCGCCAAAAAGCCCAGACACACTTCATCGTCTTTCTCGCGGCGGCTCGTCTCTTGAGCATCTCTAGATGATATCGTAATAATATATTCGAGCATATACACAATATTTACTAATTACACAATGTTAGCTGAAAGTTAGTTAAATACAGTAATACAACGTGGCATAATATAAGTAACATAAAAACAACCAACATTAGTTCATACAAATTCTTGATATTGTACAGTACTAGCTAGTGCTTTTCCAAAAGTTGAATCGTTATTATTAGAAAAAATGTCAGAGGCAAGTCCATTCCTTTCATTAAACGTACGTGGCAAAACTCGGTATATGAAACACATCGTGCGGCATGGATAAGTTCCTGATCCTGATGATCAGTATGGTGGGATAAGTAATATGGTTGCTACATGGAAAATACGGGGAATGCGGGAAATGTAAATTCAAGACGATCTGCACCAAGAGAACAAGGTGAGAGCAGGAGCCAATGTTTCGAAAAGTGGACTGTTTTCTTCAAGGCGACATAAGCTCTGCAAGGCGAGCATGTGTCGCCTTTACGAAGACAAGTCCACTTGACGAAGCGTTGGCTCCTGCTGTCACCTTGTTCTCGTCTTGCTCATGGTCACTACATGTATTTAGTATGAATATTAAGGTGGTGATACAGCTTATGAAAAAAAATTAGAAGCCCCTCCCCTGTCGAGGAAATGTTGGTAAGTGAAGTTCGTCGTGTGTTTGTTCGGTGTTCCTCCGAACTAATTGCACTGACGAGAACCACGTTGTGCTCAAACGGAAACCGCTCACACGCTCTGCAGCTGGCTGCGAAGTTCCGGTTAAGAAAATCGCGTTGAAACCTCGCCGTCGCACCGGGGAAGTTGGCGCTATGGTTGCCTATGCCTGCACTACCGTTGTCGGGTTGCTAGAGGGGTAGACGACGTAGACGTTTGGCCTCAACATCGCGCTCCCGAAACTCGGGGTCGGCGGCTCTTCGCTGATGTTTCGTATTGGCTTCGGAGGCCCTCATGCTAGAATGGGCACGTCGACAACGTGCCCTCTCCCGAGCGCGTTCATTCTGGATGAATTTCCGTGAAATTTTATCATAATTAAATCTGTCCGTTACATAAGACAATGAATGGCTCATACCTCCTTAAGCAATGGCTCATCGTCATCAGCCCGTATTTATGTCCACTGCAGGAAGAAGGCCTCTCCCTGCGATCTCCAATTATCCGTGTCTTGCGCTAGCTGATTCGAACTTGCGCCTGCAAATTTGCGCTGGCAAAACCGTACTTGGCCATCTCCACAACGCGGCGCGTGTTCACCCCGATCCTGAAAAAGTTCGCGCCTTTAAGCATTTTCCTGTGCTTTGTTAGGCTAAAGGCGTACGCAGTTTCATTGGATTGTGCTCCCATTTCCGACGTTTCCTTTGTAATTTCGCTGACATTGTGCGTGTCCTTACTGCGCTCCTCAAAAAAGACGTTGCTTTTACATGGAACTCACCCCAAGCTGCTGCCTTTTCGGTGCTTATCGAAGCCCTCGCGACTGCCCCGATTTTAGCGCATTTTGATCCCACTGCACCGACGGAACTTCGCACAGATGCCAACGGCCATGGAATCGGTGCCGTCCTCGCTCAGCGTCTGGGCGGCCACGACTGTGTTATTGCGTACGCTAGCCGCCTCCTCTCCGCACCGGAGAAGAATTACTCCATCACAAAACGAGAGTGTCTTGCTCTTGTCGGGGCTGTCGCCAAATTTCGTCCCTACCTGTTTGGCCGCACCTTTACCGTCGTAAGTGATCATCATGCCCTCTGTTGGTTTTCTATGCTTGTCATACAGGCTGCCTTGGTCGTTGGGCTTTGCGTCTCCAACAGTACTCGTTTTCGGTAGTGCACAAGTCCGGTCAGCTTCATCGAAATGCCGATTGTCTATCACGGCATCCCATAGATTCCCCTGAGGTCACCGAGCAAGACACCAACGCCTACGTCTTGTCTATCTCGGACTTCTTTATTATACGGGACGAACAACGCCGCGACTCGGCTTTACGGTCTATCATCATTACTCTCAGCTCTGCCACACCCAACCCTTCACTCCACTTGTTCTTCCTTCAAAACAGCACCTTATGCCGCCATAATATGCATCCTGAGGGCCCTGAACGCCTCCTTGTCGTGCCTGCCCATCTTCAGTCAGCTGTCCTTCGCCAGCTTCACGATGAGCCCACTGCTGGTCACCTTGGGGTCACCCGCACTTATGATCGCGTCAGGTGCCATTTCTTCTGGGCTGATCTCTATCGCTCAGTTTAACGATATGGCGCTAGCTGCGACAAATGCCAGTGCCACAACAGGCCAGCAATGTTGCCTGACGGCCTGCTTCATCCTATAGACATTCCCGCCGAACCATTCTTTCGTGTTGGGCTCCAATGTCTAGGCCCCTTTCCAACCTCGACATCAGGCAGTAAGTGGGTTGCCGTCGCGACCGGCTACGCGACCCGATACGCCATTACCCGCGCCCTCCAAACCAGCTGCGCTACAGATGTCACCGACTTTCTTCTTCATGACATCATCTTGCATCATGGTGCTCCTTGAGAGCTTCTGACCGATAGGGGCCGATACCTTTAACAGCTAAGCTATTTAAGCCAGCTGTTATTTGTGAATTGTATCAAGAAACTATCACCAGCAGCAATCCAGAATGAAATAAAAGAAAGTGCACTTTCTTGCCGAGGCGGGATTCGAGCCCGCGTACCCCCGGTCCCAAGGCGAGCGTCGCAACCACTAGACTATACATCCACGTTTGCAGGACGTGCATTTCCACTAGGCCAGCTTCGATGTGTCTTAACCTTTGCGCGGCCTAGTGCAAGCTTTCGCCTTTTGTGTCTCGCGTCATCGAGGGTATCTTTCGTTCCTGTTCTACCCGTCACAAGCTCACCACTGCTTATCGCCCACAAACGAATGGACTCACAGAGCGCCTAAACGCAACTTTGACCGATATGCTTTTAATTTATGTCTCCACCAACCACCGCCATTGGGATGGTACTTTGCCGTACATTACTTTCGTCTGCAGCTCGTCTCGAAATGGCACCAATGGCTACTCCCCGTTTTATCTCCTGTATGGCCGCGAACCTTCTCTGCTTCTCGATGCTTTACTTCCCTGTACTCTAAGCTCAACCACCACGTACGTTCGCGATGTCATAGCGCGCGCCAACACAGCTCGCCAGATCGCTTGTGAACGTCTCACAGTGTCCCAGGCTTCCCAAAGCTCTGTATGATAGTCCCTTCACTGCCACGAGACAGTGAAGGGGCTGCTACTGTCCGTCGGATGAAGACGACGGCGACGAAGTGGCCAGAAGCGCGGGATAGCCTTGGATGCGTCGCCGCTGCTTGTGGCTGTTGTAACGTTGTATATATTTTAAGTTCTAAAGAAACGCTATTCCCGTAACAATACGCTCGGAGCACAGCTATAATTCCAAAGAATAAAATCAGTTACGTTGTTTTGAATTAGTTCAAGGTCCTCCAAAGGGGCAGGCCACAACTGTTGTAACGTCGAAGCCGACCACAAAGCAACGGCATCCTCAAGAGACGCTGGTTCAGCAAGGACTGCAAGGACACTGCATCACCAGACGGGGCCCGTTCCAGGTCCAGTTCCCGAGACCGCTCCAACTCCAGGGACAGTGACCAAGAGAGGGGCCAAACAACAAAAGAACATCAGCAAAAGAGCAAAAAGAAGTAAAACAAGGAAGCCAAAAACAAGGTGAGCTGGGCAGCAATCGCCTCCCAACCTCCACATCAAACAACAACACAATTCACGCGCCTAGAACGCGAACTAGATCTAATGCGAGTGCGAATAGGAGACCTAGAAAGAGAAAATAGGCAATTGAAAAAGCAACAAAAGCAGCAACCACAACAAGGACCTAAACTAGCCCAGGCAGGATAGAAAGCGCAAAAACTACCGAACTTTGAACTACCGTACGAGCTTAAATTTGGACAGCTGTCACAGCTGGTGATGACATAACAAAGGTTGCCAGCTATCATAGCATTACAAGAAGCCGGAACAAACCCAAAATTACAGGGGTACGAGACCTTCTGTACCGAAGATGAAAACTGGAAGGTCGCCACTTTGGTGGACATAAAAGTTACAGCAATATGTCTCAAACACATAGAAGGAACGCGCATTTCGCATATAATAACAGAAATCGCATATAAAGGCACTGGAGGAAAGAGTGCCTTCACAATTAATATCTACAGCTCCCCTAGTCATAAAAGAGCAACGTTCGACAAGTTATTTCAAGAGGAAGCAAAAATAGCCAAGGGGAGTCTCTAGTGATAGTTGGGGATTTTAACGCCAGGCACTCAAGCTGGGGGTATCCAACCCAGGACAAAAAAGGCAAGAATATCACAGGACAAATAGAACCACTCGGCATGACACTTCTAACAGACCCTGCTATCCAAACAAGAACAGGAAATAGTATCTCCTCGGAGACAAGTCCGGACCTAACCATGACCAAAAATTGCCCAAATGCGGAGTGGTGCACACCCTCGAAAATCAAGGAAGTGACCATTTCATTATAAGTACCACAATCCGCACGGGCGTAATCCGCAACCACATAGGTACAGCTAAAATAACAGACTGGCGGGCCTATAGAGAATCTCTTAAAGAACTATCCACTGACATAAATGATTTAGATAAGTGGTGCGAAGTCATACGGAATCTCAAGCAGAAACATACCAAAGCCGTCACCAGGACGGGAAAAACACCTGAAGTGGACCCTCACCTACTGCACCTGTGGGATGCAAGAAGAAGCCTGACCAAAAGATGGAAGCGACAGAAATGCAACAGGAAGCTCAAAATGAAAATCAAGGAAATAACACAACAGGCCGAGTAATACGCTAACCAAATTGCAACAGCCAACTGGGAACGCTTCTGCGGATCACTAAATCGAGCCCTAGGGACAGCAAAAACGTGGAACATCCTCAGAGGAATGATTGACCTACTCAAAACCAGACGCGAAGAACAAAAGAACTTGCATAGATCGCTACACTCGTACCCAGGCACAGAAGAACAACTCCTTCAGGCAGTCCATAACAAAATGCTTCGGTGACAATGCCCCGATACCCCCCTACCAAGCTGACTACAGATGACAAGCGCACCCAGGAATGGATGAACTCTTCACGGAAGCAGAAGTTAGAGCAGCAATCGCCAGTGCAAAACAGAACACAGCGGCAGGGGCGGATCAAATATCATACGCCATGATTAGAAATATGAATGATGAAGCCATAACAGCCCTCCCGAACTTTATAAATGACCATTGGGTCAAAGGGACGATACCACAGCAATGGAAACACGCTCTGATAATAATGATCCCCAAAACAGGGAAGAAATTGACTTCAAGAAACCTTAGGCCCATCTCTCTTACATCATGTCTAGGAAAACTGTTCGTAAGATTAGTAAACATTCGACTCCAACGTCATCTTGAAGAAAACAACTTACTGCCTGACACCATGTTTGGTTTCAGATCACATCTTTCAACAAAGGACGTTCTCCTGCTTTTAAAAGAGGAAGTGTTAACCAACGTCCGCAAGGCAGGAGAAAACATTGTCACGGCTGTCGACATAAAAGGGGCCTTTGACAATGTAAGTCACAAAGGCATACTGGATGGACTAGCAGAGACCAACTGCGATCAAAGAACGTACCAGTACATCCGAAGCTTCCTCAACCAGAGAACAACAGTCATCACAGTAGGGGATGATGAATCTCAAGTCATCCATCCTCCTAACAAAGGAACGCCACAGGGTGCAGTAATCTCGCCTGCACTCTTGAACATAGCCATGATTGAACTTTCCAAAAAACTCCAAGAAATTCTCCACATCCGTCATTCCCTACACGCGGATGGTATAACAGTATGGATAACCAAGGGCAGCTTGGGAGAAAAGGAGAAGCTCCAACGGGAAGCCAATATAATAGAAAAATATATCAAAGAAAGAGGACTCCAGTGCTCGGCGGGGAAATCAGAACTCATTTGCCTCACAAAAACAAAAAACAACAACAAAGAACTGACCCGAGTCTCAAACTCGACATCAGACTGGAAGGGAATATTATTCCGGAGAGGTCAATAGTTAGAGTGTTGGGATGTGGCTACAATCGAATAACAGATGCAGGGGCGGATCCAGGTTTTTTCTGAGGGGGGGTCAGCTTCTGTCAATGATGATGATGATGATTATGATGATGATAGTAGCCTTTCTTATTTACCGAAATTTACCGTTTTTCCTCACGATAAACCCGCGTTTTATACGGCTAAAGCAACACCTGTAGCCCTCCGTGGTGGCTCAGTCAGCTCAGGCGTTGAGCACGAGATCGCGGGATCAAATACCGGCCGCGGCGGCCGCATTTCGATGGAGGCGAAATGCAAAAACGCCCGTGTTCTTGCGTTGTAGTGCAGGTTAAAGAACCCCAGCTAGTCAAAATTAATCTGGAGCCTTCCACTACGGCGTGCCTCATAATCAGAACTGGTTTTGGCACGTAAAACCCCAGAAAGTGGAAGAAGACCTGTAGCGAAGCCAGGTATCGGTTTCTCCGAGCTTATAGGAACAGGACATTACCCGATACAGCCATGTTCTCGGCGGCTGCGTCTGATAATACAGGGTGTTCAAAACTAAGCTTGATTGTTTTGTTAAAGTTAGGCTCTGGAAGGCACGCGAACACCACCTGTGCAAATAAGTTATGTGGCTAGGGGGGCACAAAGTGAGATGATAATTATCGCTGTGAGCAGCCCAATTAACTAAAATTGAACAATTATTTTTTGTTGGCTGCAGTAAGTGGGTATGTTTGTATTGAAAACTTAGAGACAGCCGAGTTTCTACACAGTATCAGTCGGAAGAATTATTCTAGCGTGTCCGTGCTCCGAGATATCAGACTCCAAATTTCAATTGTACTGCGCAGAATAATCGAGAATAAAGATGTGACAATTCTCATAAATTCCCGGGAATGATCGTGAAGCTCAGTGACCACTTCTGTGGAGGGATGGCGGTTCCATATTCTCTCTTGAGTCGTGGTGGTGTGTTGACTAGAGAAACGTTCTTGAATACGGGCGTAACGGTCCGCTCCAACGCAGCAACCACTACGCTGGTTGTTTACGATATGCGAATCACCGCGTATGAAGACTCACGACCCCACCTACAAGAATAACGATGTGGCGTAGTAGGCGAGAGCGCGAGCCAGCGTCTTCATGTTTTGTTTCCCACGCGACGTCATCCTTTTACACAAGGCGCGCATCCGCACCCGTTTCTCTAACCATGCACGCGATGCCATCCTAGGCCCGCGCGCTGGCGTTGGCCACTGACGTCACGCTCCCCCACTTCGCAGCCGCCGCTCGAGGCTTCGCCCCGCTCCGCGAGAACGCCCACTCAGATAAACGGATCCGGTGGGCTTGAGCCTCCTATGCCTAATTTATGACAATAAAACTGCGAAGTTACAATGAAAAACTTGTAGCGTACGAACGGTACTGTGCTCGTACTGCATCGTCAACGTTTAACTGTGATCACAATGAGTGCTACAGTTTTAAAAAAGTTGCCTATGCGTAGTTCTTACTTTAGCTGTCAGTTGTTATTATTTATATATTAACACTTCAGCAAGAGATCTCTTTCATTAAGCAGTTTGGTCGCGGAACTGATGACAGCCAATGAGGCAACCGTTGACACCCCAAGGGGAAACTAAGATAATCAGGCGCGAAGGCGCTCGCGCGGACATCGGCGTGCTTGACAAAAGTCCGTCCCCTCGTTCATTCGACGCCACCAACGGGACGAGTAAGGCACGGCAGGCGCCAGGAGGTCCAAGGTGCTCATGAGAAAAAATAACTACGGCAAATTCATGACCCCACACTGCTACGGAATACAAATAAGCTTGTGAGCGAGCTAGCTTTACTTCTACATGGCTGATACCACTGGTACTCGCGAAAAATAGTTTTGAAGAATGCTGGTGGCCAGATTTTTTTTGCGACAGGGCCATCCCCCTGGATCCGCGCCTGAGATGTCGCCACACATTAAACACAATCAGAAAAACGACGCAACAGATTAACCGGATGATAGCCCATGTGGCTCATAATCGGACAGGGATGGGGGAACAAGACACCCTCAGACTGGTGAAAAGCCTGGTCATTAGTAGACTAATATACTCCCTGCCTTACCATGCCATGAATAGGGAGGAAAAAGAAAAGGCTGACCAAATAATAAGGATGGCATATAAGACAGCCCTGCGGCTGCCACGCAACTCTTCAAATGAGAAGCTTCTGTCCATCGGGCTCCACAATACGTTTGATGAACTGGCTGAGGCCCAACTCATAGCGCAGAGGAGTCGATTGGCGCAAACGCCAGCCGAAAGAGCTCTCCTTCGTAGAGTCGGCCTTGGAAAATGCATACAAGCATACCAAAGCACTAAAGAGCGGCCCTGCCAGATCAGAAATTTGTATCGGGTTTCACCAATACCGCAAAACATAAATGCTACATTACAAGCGGGAAGGAGAAAGGCTAGAGCTGAATACATAGACAAAACAACGAAGTACATGGACACAGCAAGATTCACGGATGCTTCACCATATAGGGTCAACGCAAAGAATATGGTGGCAGTTGTCGTGAACAGAAAAGGTAAAATCACGGCCTGTGCTTCGGTTTCTCGAGCAACCATTATAGAAGCAGAAGACATAGCCATTGCCTTAGCTATAAGGGAAGGTATAGAGCGCAACGCTCCACTGACAATAATCACAGATTCTCAGGCCGCATGTAGGAACTATCAGAGGGGAAGGGTCGGCGCGAAGGCACACCGGATATTTACCGAAATCAGCAGAGAATTCAACGTCCGGTATACCCAAACAATAACCTGGGCCCCGAGACACGATGGTGTTACTGGGAACTGCTATGCATATGAGGTGGCTCGAGGTTTCACTAATTACCAAGCTGCCTATGGCAACATCGTAGAGGACCCGACACCCATCGATCCCAGTTATAAATCAATTTTGCAATACTACAGGAAATAAAGAAGATTCTACCCAGCACCGCACAAGAACCTTTCAGCCGCGGACTCTGCGACGTTGCGTAGGCTGCAAACGAATACATATAAAAACCCCCATAGATTGCACATATACTACCCAACAGCCTACAAAGACATATGCCCGTGGTGCGGGAGCACACCGACAGTCTACCACATCACATGGGAATGCACGGCTCACAAAGAAGAACAAGAGGAGAATAACACAAGAGAGAGGTGGGAGGCATTACTATCCAGCTCTGCCCTCGAGGACCAACTGACCCTGGTCCAGAGGGCAGAAAGGATGGTGTGGGCCAGCGGTGCCTTGGAATAGGGGCACGACCACCCGAATCGGCCCGTTTTAGGGGCAACGAAGTCTTTTGTGCAAGTAAAGTTTTGTTCTTCTTCAAGGGAATAAATTGGGTTTTCGCGAAAAGGGTCCTATATAGGTGCAGCATATTCTAATGTCCGCCATAACAGGGTATTAAAAAGTAGAAATTTTAAAGCAGACGGAGGAAGAGAAAGTTAAAGCGCAAGTATCACAGGAAGTCGTTGACTTTGTTAGTTATATACTCAACATGATTCAACGTTAATTTAGATGTTATGTGCTCGCCTTAGTACTCATATGAACTTGTCGTTTCAAAACAACGTTGTTCAGGAAGTACACAGGAGGTTAATCATTAGATCGGGATACTCTCACGAATTTACACTTAGTAATCTTAAGTTTCATTTGCCGTAATCGGCAAATTACTCTTTGGGCGACAAAAGGCTCAATCGGAACAAAAGAACAAGTTCTTCAAGACGCCATAAACATAGTGCACAATTTCGCCACTGAGAACGTAATGAAATGTGCACCTCAAAAATCAGAATACATTACGGCACACGGAAAATATTGCAACAAATCTGAAAAAACTGAACTGAAGCTTGGAGATTCGACACTTAAAGAAACCCAAAAAGTGAGGATTTTGGGGGGATACAACATAATACTAGGAGAGACAATACCCTTAAAACTCTAAATAATTCAGTAAAACAAATCACGAGAATGATAGGACGAATTAAGCGGAACGGGAGAGGACTAAGCGAATCAGACGCATTATGGTTAGTTCAAGCTTTTGCAATAAGCAGAATTACCTACAGCCTCCCGTATCACGAGCTCAACCGTAAGGAGACAGAGCAGGCAGACATACTAATACCCACAGCATATAAAGCCGCCCTGGGTCAACCACTGGGCACAGGCACGGAGAGACTCGAGGCTCTTGGTGTGTACAACACCTTTGAAGAACTCAAAGCAATGGTCGCACAACGAGAATGCCTTATTATGTCACAGGCGGGCAGGAGGGTCCTAGAAGAGCTGGCATACGCGATCAACCCACACTACTGCAGCAGCGAACGAGTGGACATATCGAGGGAGATGCGAGAAAAACTAACGATCTCCCCCATCCCCCCCCCCTAAAATGGAACCAAAATATCATGCAGGCAGCCGTAATGCCCGAGCCAAACAATTAGAAAAGCGATTCGGCAACAACCCCGGCACAATATACACAGGCGCAGCATGGAACATTAAGGGACACGTTATCGTGGCTGCTTCAGGACCCTCCGGTATTCCAAGAACCATAACAACAGCTTCAGTCCGCACAGCCTGCACCAGCACAGAGGAGGCGGCTGCAGTGGCCCTGGCAATAAAGACACGGGAGGGAGAATACAGGCCTGTCTACGTCCTCACGGACTACCAGGCGGCCTGCCGACTCTTCCTCCATGGAAGAATCCCTCGGATCGCCCTTAACATCTTGGGCGATCGACTAAGACGAGATCATCACATTGTATGGTGTCCGGGGCATGCTGGTGGAACTGGTAACACAGGGGCAGACGCTCTTGCTCGCGAGACTTCAATCCGAGATTGAAGTCTCGAATGACACCCCAATCGGAAACAACAATCAAATACTAGCATGCGATCTCTAAGAACATCAATGTCGTTCTCGCCAAGAACTCGCCCCGCCAAACCCGCAATTAACAGTGGAGGAGCTACGGCTATGCAGAAAACTCCAGACAAACACCTATCCACATCTGGGGCGATGGCATGCCATCTGGCCAATAGATATGCCAGTCAATGCCCCTGGTGGGGGGGGGGGCAGGCCATCCTTGCCCCATGTGACATGGGAGTGCCAATCACAACCACAAAATTCAAATTCACGCCGTTTAGCACAAAATTCCTTTAGGGAGCCTTGGGCAGCCATCCTCGTCCGGACTGACCTGGAGACTCAATTGAGCCTCCTCGACCAGGCACGACGCGTGGCGGTGGCCACTAGAGTCCTGGACTAAGGACCCACGCTCCGGCCCCCTTAATCGTATTTTTCATAAAGTTATTTCTCTCTCTATCTCTCTAGATTACGTAGTCACCTGCGAATAAGTGTATGTCACATGTTATTGCTGAAGATAAGCCATAAATACAGATAAGTAATAATAGATGTCCCAGGACGGAGCCTTGTGGCCCTCCGAACTGAATGTCACTTTGAAGTGAGGTATGACCATTAGTTGTTACTAACTGGGAACCATTCACGCGAAATTAGTCAATCCACTTTCGAAGGTTACGATGAAGGTTGAATTAGTTTATAAAGCAAAAGTTTGCGGAACACTTTGTCATAAGCATCTGAAAAATTAAAAATGCAGTCGGTAAAGAGAAGGGCGGTCAAGTATCAGCAGTAGTTTGTGAGTAAATTTTAATATTTGTGATTCACGTCAGAATGATTAGCAAAATCCGTGTTGCGACGGCGAAAAGAGACGAGTTGGAGAAGAAAATACGCAAGGTTAGTAGAAATAATATAATCTAGCAGGTATAGTGGGTTCTAGAATATTCTTATATTTTCTAGTATATCATAGTATGTTTTAGTAATTCTAGTAAAGAAGGTGCTGGTTAATAATGTAGGACGATAGTTGGGAGGTGCCCCCTTGCCGCCATATTTGTACAACCCAACGATTTTTGTTGTTTTCCCATCAGACGGAACAGTAGATGCGTCACGCGAGTGCTCCAACATTTTAGTGAATATAATGGAGCTATAAGAGCAGATGCTTTTCAGAAATTTAGCAGTGATGTCACCAAAGTGGGTTGACGAATGTATCTTCAATGATTCTCTTAGTCGAATTACACCGGGAACTTCAAAATTCTCCGGTGGCGCAATTAAAGGGTTATATTCATTCAAGACAGGTAGTTCAATACCGGCGGCGCAAGAGAAATTGTTAACATAGATATTGTTAAGGAGAGTTGCGCATACGTTTCCGGAACAGGGTTATTAGAACAATTGTTGAATGATGTAATCATCGGAAAGCACATGTATGACGTGCCAAATTTTCTTACATTGATTATCAGCATAGATGGTAATGTAGTTGATAAGAATGCTTCTTAAGCTTATTGGAGGGCGTTTACATAGGCGTTAGAGGCTTTTTGTAGGCTTTCCAGCAAGAGACAGTGGGTGGTTCCTTCGCAGAACGATGCAGTCGTCTTCGTGTGTTGGATAGCAGCGTTGAATGATTGCTGTACCAAGGCGCGCAGGTTGCAAGTTATAGTACAGGTTGGAATGTGTTCATTGATTAATCGATTTACCTCTGCCATAAACATTCCAGCCTGACTGCAGAGTACGATTATCAAAATCTCTCAAGATTATAGAAAGAAATGCACTCGGCTCATTATTTGTTGTATCATAGTTACCTCTTTTGTTGTCTCGAATTATTATTCGCTTTCCAGAAGTTTTAGAAACGAAGTATTATGGCGAATATTTAGTATGAATTAGTCGCTAATACCGGATAAGTATTGCATTAAAGACACATAATCCGCTCGATTGGTGAAGGTCAAATCCAGAGTGTTGGCGGAATTTGATGTTTGTGGCTTGGGCTAATATGAATTGTTTTGAATCATAAGATGATGATAATAAGTAAGGTAGACTGCTGCTTTGAACTATATTAGGAAAACTCAGGCATGAAGTAGCACCTCCCATGAATTAAGCCCGGACCTTGCATCTTTGCAGGCAGCGTTTTCCATTGAGCGAATCGACACGGATCTAGCGTCGCCGTGCCTCATGAATCCTCTTCGGATGGCGCACCTGAGAGTCATTATCTAGGAAAGACTGCTTAGAAAGTGTGTGATAACCAAGTGCGTGACTCAACTGGCGGCCTTCGACGGACCTACCGCCCCAACCGCTGATCGCGCTGTCACCCCAGCGGCTGATACGCGCAGCGGCTATTCTCGCAAACGACGCACCTTGGTTCTACTATAAAAACCCTGTTTGGACGGAGCCAACATCCCTTCAGAGCAATCCAGGCAGCAAGTAGCACCTGTCATGTACTGGCGCTCCCAGAATAATTCGGAACGCCACACACGCGGCCGCTCGCCGGCGCAGCGTGCCCGTGGAAAAAGTAGTGCAATTGGTCTGCGCGTGCGCGGTCTCCCTACCGTGCAAGCGCGGTTCCCCAGTGCATCTAGTTAGCGTTGCGTTGCTCCACAACGGTAGTCCTAGGTGCCCCTTAACGTTTTGTCAAGCGCGGATGGGCTGGTGGTGTCTGTGACAAGCTGTATCTGCGCATGCACGCGCATTGGAGCATAAGCGCTCGTGTGTGCATGTTCACGTGCTTGGGCGCTTTTTTTTTTCATTTTTCGTGCGGGCAGTATTTATTATTTGCTCCAAATATGTATGGTAGCCGACCGTGACTAGCGCTGGCAAAGGGTGGCGTTTTCGTCTGATGCAACCGTGATGATATCGGTGGCTCCATTGATAAAGAGATACGAATTATATTTAAACTATACCAGTTACATGAATTCCGCCCTATTCCAATCGAGGCAGCATGCCGAAAAGAGTGCCGATGGATGAGCGGAGAAATATAATTAAGCTCTGCTCACAAGGTTCAACTCAACGCCAGATATGCCGCCTCACAGAAAAGTCTACAAGTGCGGTCAACCAAATAATCCAAACAGCCCTCAACCTGCAAGCTAGCGAGGAAAGAATTAGAAGGCGCATGCGAGAGGCTGGTCTTCGTGGATTTGTCGCGGCACAAAAGCCACACCTTACGGAGCGCCAAAAACGCCGGCGCCTTGAGTTTACCAGGGAATATGAGCGCTGGACGTCTGAAGAATTAAAGGAAGTCATATTCTCAGATGAATCGACATTTTCATCTAGATGGGATCAAGAGCGCCATGTGTGGAGACCATACAACTGCACTTTTTTTTTCTTTTTTTCTGATTATTTAAGCACAAATTCTTCGGGCGCCAAGGGTATTTCATCTGGAAAGAGCATTATTTCTTCCCTTAATTTTTTTCGTGTCGATACGAGCCTGGGTATGTTTCCGAGATCTTCAGCAGCGGCCGCTGTGCTGTCAACGTTTGGGAAAACGATTAGCAAAGAGGGCCTCGGTCCGACAACCCGACTGTCCTCATCGTTCACAGCTGACGCTTATACTGAAAATTTTTGGACTACTACCTATGTTCATACGCTCTGGACGTGCCGTTTAAAGATGGCTGCTATTCGTTCCAAAAAGACCTGAGCCCGGTGCACACCGCCAGAACTGTGATCTTGAAGAACGTGGTTTTCGCGTTCTTGATTGGCCTCCGAAAGCTGCATACTTCAATTTTATGGAGAACGTGTGGGGCACGATGAAGGAAAGTTTGTCCAAGCTGAATCTGGGAGGTGCCAGTGCCCACGAGCTCTGGCTCGCTATAACGCGCGAGTGGAAGCGCCTTGGTGAGAGTAAGGACTTCGTAGATGCGCTCTACGAGTCAATTCCACGCCGGCTACAAGCTGCTCTTCGCGTGGACGGCGCATTCGTGAGTTATTTATAGCGGAACATGCCAACCGCTTTAGGCGAAACGCAGTTACGCTTAGATTCTTTTTGTTTTCTGTGGATAAAATAAACCCAGTGTTCTTCCTGTCATTTATATTTCAGAATTTAGATTTCATTTAGAACAGACATTCTGGCGTATACGATAGATTCTTACTGACCACTGCCCTATTTTTGCGTTACTATACAGCGTAAATAATACCATTGCAAAAAATAACATCCTGGCAATTCGCACGATTAAGTACAATAGAGTGCGGCAAAAATTAAGGAAAAGAAATTTGAAGATGTATTTAGCATTTCGAATGCGTAAACTTTGCAAATGCATTAACACACATGATATCTCCGTGTACCACATATAAACAAAGGAAATACGAGGAATCTGTGCTCATGGACGAACAACACCATACTTACAGCAATATAAGAAAAGCACTGGTGGTACCAAAATTGAAAAAAAAACAACAGAGAGATAACACTTCTTATTCGTAAAATTTGCGAATATCTCGTGACCACGTAGTAGCTTTTATTCGAAGGCGGAAAAAAAAATACAACGCTTTCTTATTACAACGAGCACAAGGCTATACCAAAAAAATAGGGGAGATTATAAAAGGAGTAATTGATAACCCAAATAAAAAACCGATCACTCCTGAACATGTCGACGCCAAGTGCGCCGATACTTTTAATGCGTACTTTACTAGCATTGGTTCAAAGCTAGCAGAGCGTATTCCAATTACTGCAAGCAATGTCGATTGCCCGATCATCCATGCATGTTTTCCATGGATCAAGTGGACGAGCATACCATATCCTCAATTATATCAGGCATGCCTTGCTACAAAGCTACTAGCCACGATAGCATTATCGTAAAAGCATTAAAAGACAATATGGACATTCTTGTGCCAGTACTCACTAACATACTTAATAACTGTATAAGCCGAGGCACATACTCTGACATGTTAAAGATCGAAAGAGTTTCTCCTATAAATAAAAGTGGTGACGTCAATGACCCTGGAAGCTATCGGCCTATCTCTGTGCTTAGCATATTAAATACGCTATTTGAAAAGGTCATCGCGGCTGAACTGAAGCACTACCTAAACGAAAACAAGCTTCTAACAAATTCTCAACAAGAATTCGGAGCCAATGTCATCAGCAGTGTTAGAACTAAACCAGAGTATATACACAGATCTACACAAAAAATGAGTTTGCCGTAGGACTACTTTTAGATTTAAAGAAAGCATTCGACACGGTCTTTCATTGCAAAGTTCTAAAGAAATTACGAACGTATGGTTTTAGCAAAATTACAATGGACAGCTTTTCAAGCTACCTAAATGGTCGAAAACAATATGTAAACTTTGGCTCCTTTGCGTTCCAGTATACTACTATGATTACAGGAAATCCGCAAGGATCAGTTTTGGGGCCCATACTGTTTTCGCTGTATGTCAATAACCTCCCATCAATACTAAAGTCATCAAAAGCTGTTATGTACGCTGACGATACCACGATATTATTTTCAGGTAAATCTCTTAGCGTGTTGCAGAACGCTGTAAACAGCGAGTTATAAACGTATCAACTTGGTTTGCATGTAATAAATTAACTCTAAACAGAGATAAGATTAAATACGTAATATTGAACTCCCGTTATTCCAAGTGTGACAGAGATGGCATGCGAATTCACCTTCTAGGTGGAACTATAGAACAGCTCGACCACACAAAATATTTAGGAGTATTATTTGACTGCCACTTGAACAGGAGACCACACATATCTAGTATATGCGCGAAATTATCTTCGTCTTCCTATTTATTAATAAAATGCAGAGAATATGTTGAGAGTATCGTACTTAAGATGTTTACTTTTCCACATTTCACTGTCACATAACATACTGTTCTGAGTCATGGTCTAGCACATGTAAAACATACATAAATCCCGCCTTTCGGTTACAGAAAAGGACCTTGCGCATAATGACATACACAAGCCCACATGATAATAGTGACATGCTGTTAGGTCGTCTCGGTATATTAGCATTATCTCTGGCATGCGAAATGAAATTGCCATTTTGATTAACAATATCTTACGCGGAGATCATTCATTATCACCAAGCCTGTTCACCACACCTAATCGCAATACAAGGGGTCCAACAAACATAAATTTCCACCGACCAATCACTCGCAATATGAATGGCCAATGACTACTTGAGTTTCATTCTGCCAAAATTTGGAACGCAGTACCTCTTGAGGTAAAAATGGCCAACCATTTCGTGTCTGCTGTAAAAATATATCCAAAAGTACGTGATTTTCCGTCAGTCTGGTTCTCCACTTGTTTCATGCTGTGGCATATTATCCCTTCTCGGATCTATTCAGAAAGCCTAAACACTTGAACACAGACCTTTACAAATATGTTACTTCTATGTATATTATGCTATTTGTTTTTTGTATGTGTATGTATTCCCCTAACATTTCTATGTTTTATTACTAGTGATTGATATGCACTGTCTTCTTTTTAAATGGTTTTAAGTGTATGTATCCACCTAACTGTATTAGGTTTTATCACTTTTAACTAGGTGTGCGCTTGACTTTGTAGCTGCTTCTACATATATATTGACTATGGGCCTGCACTAGCCTTTGGCTACTGGCCCAATAGTGTAGAAAATATTATTAATGAAAATTAAACTGAATTGAAATTGAAAAAGAACTTCAATTCAAAAGGTGTGTACAAGAATGCTTTGTTGTAAAGGAACTAATCGCATTAAGCAAGTCATTGGCAAATGCGGTTGACAAGGAAGGTGGACGATAGCAGACGCCTACAATTATCTTTTGACGGTTCAGAGTTACTGTAGCCGACACTGATTCGAGTTGGTGCTGACGTAAACGGATTACGATGGGATGTGTTTTGAAATGGCAACAAGTACGCCACCCCCACGACGCTCTGTTCGTCCCTAGCGATATACTGGTTCACTATCATCGAAAAGTTCGGAGTCTTGAATGTCATTCGAGAGCCCCGTTTCAGTTAGGGCTTAAATATTGGCTGAAAACGTGCCGACTGCGGATCGTAATGAGTTACGGTTTTAGAGAACACTTCTCATGTATGTGTAAAGGATTCTGATTTCTCTATGTTGCTCATGCCAACCACCCGTCACGTGCAGTAGGAATGCGTTGCGAAGCAACCGCAACGCCGCTGAGGCCGACGCTGCCTCCTGCCGTCTCCTCTATACCTTCCGAGTTAAAATTGTGTATGTAGCACTTATTGTTTCTGAGCAGCTTCTTCTTGCTCAGTTTGAACGGTGGGGAGTCTGGTTGAGATTTAGCGAACTTAATAAGTCTTTTGCGGGCTAGTCGAGTTGCAGGTGAAAAGTCGGCACTAACTGTGACGTTGCTAGGTCTTTACTGTGCGCGTGATGAAAGTACCGTTTCTTTGGATATGTAGTTAGGAAATTGAGCAATTATCGGGTGACATTTGTTAGTTGTGTTAGTGCCGAGCCAGAGGGCTCGCCGAATTGAATTGGTGGGAGAAAACAGCCAAGAGCGGCGTTAAGTGCTGAGGTTAGTTTGTCTTCGGTCTGCTGCCAGGTTTCCTTCGATTCAGGTAGGTCAATAATTATTAAATTATCGCGACGAGACCTGTCCCCCCGATCATAAGGACGCGATAATAAGGAGCTGTTCTGAGCAGTTAGACTCTCTACAGTGTCTTGCATGTGTGTTAGATTAGTGCCGAAACGGTCAAGGGATTTAGATATTTGTTTTAATTCCTCCAGCCTTTTCCGGATACCTGCTAACTTAGTTTCTATGTTTTCTGAACCGTTTTCAATGGCTTTCGTGGCTTATACAAGTTTCGCGTGCACTTCTTTAAGCACTCTAAACAAGGTCTTGATTTGCTCTGCGGGATTATCGCGTAAATGAACTAGTTTTGACAAAGTGACAGTACGTGTCTTAGGTCCGGGGTTAGATTCAATGTCACCGACACATAACCATAAAATAGCCATTGAGTTGAACTGGCGCAGTGACTCGCACAACACCGGCAAGATGATCAGGCAGAGTTCATGATTTTTTTAGTTAACAACAGGAACTGTGTACGCACCTGCATTGCAAAAACTTGTCGTTCAAGCACAAGGCTGCCGACGGTGGTACCGTGGCCTCTGAAGAGCGTGTCGGAGTGCCAGTTGCTTACATTGGCAGCAAGGAGAGTCGGCCTAGACTGTCAATCGGCTTTCGAAATGACTCGTACAACTTCTGGTGCATTGGGGCAGAAATAAAGAAATGCCTCAACAGCATTTTCGTCGCTAATAACTATACCTGGTTGGCTGAAGCAACGTGTGTGCCCATAAAACCCATAAATGGTTTCCCTTTTTTGGAATATCATCTTACCTACCAGGTTCATTTCATGTGAAGAGAAGGGGGGGGGGGGGAGGGGCAAAGCTCATACGAACGGGCTGACTTATAGATTTGGCTACGGAAAATCAGACGCATCGTCGATCCTCAATACCACACTATTTGTGGCCATGTTGTTGTAATTCAGTTCCAACACATCGTGCGAAACAAATCTGCACATTGCGTAATTTCCTATTATATGTAAAAATTGTCTCACGGGGACTGACGCTCGAGCATTAATCGAAAAGTCACCGCAACCGGTAGAGACACCTCCTTCAGCACTTCGAGGGCCAGCGGGACTTAGTGCAGGAGTACGACTGAATCATCAGCGAATGATTCAAACAAGGCGACACCGAACAAGCTTTTACCCCGGAGCACGGTGTAAGAATATTTAGGTGTTGACACTGCGCGCGCGCGAGCGCCCAGAATATTTTCGGCTGCTCGCGGGCGCACCGAGTAGCTCTGCTGCGAGCCGATGGGTGGCGCCGCAGTCAGCGGTCCCAGCCCTGCGGCGCCGGCGGTTTGAGATTGCTCTGCCTCCCCTAAATTTTCGTTCATAGTGGAGTGAGTAAAACACAAAGCGCGAAAGACATTCGTTATTTCAGAATAAAGAATAAGTATACCAGGCTTAATGCTTCACTAACATGGAAGTTCCTTGCGCAGGGCGTGAATGACGTGAATAGGAATCGACCGGGCAGCACTCAAAGCGCACTCAAGTTACGCTCGCGCGCACAATTTGTTTAGTCCGGTCTAGCCTTTCATCCAAGCTTAAAAAATAAAAGCTTTAGCCCACGTGCTACCCCTCGATCAGAAGAAAATAGTGACTGCACCGGATAATGTTGTATTTCAAACTTATCGCTGCTTCCATTCACACTGAGAAAACCGCTCAAGCATCATTGCGCGAATTCAGTGTGTCCGCGATATAAATTAAGAAATGCAACGGCGCAAGCTTACGATGTGCAACGCACTAAAGCGAATGGCCTGTTCATCGCTAGAACTTAAGATGAGAACGCATATCAGCTATATAAAAAAATGTCGCCGTTTTGCCCGAAATGTGGAGCATCAATTGCGATAGTAAATTACTAGAGAGCTATTCGGAGTACGGATAGTAGTTTTATCGGCTACATAAACTTGGACACATTCGCTTACTAACGGAATTAACAAGCGTGGTTCATATTGTTCATAAGAAGGGTTTTCAACCATTCGTGATGGTAGATATAATACTGGTGAAGGCGGCCGGCCAGCCCATGGCAACGAACACTTACCTATAAAAGAGCTTTCTGAATGCGGGCCCTGGAGCTAATCATGGCATGTTGGCTTGAGTTTGCATACGCAGCCACCACATTCCACGAGGGGGGAGGGGGAGGCGTAAAGCAATGACACTGGGGTACATAGATTTAGGTGCAGGGTAAAGAGACCCAGTTGGCAGAAAAAAACACAGCTACGAGTGCGTCGCGCTACATGAGTACTGGTTTTCCTGCATAACACGCTGAAGTCACCGCCTGAAGTAAGTAAGGCAGATTGGATGGTGACCGCAACAGTTGCGGTACCGCAGGAAGATCCCTCCCACATTAAGCCTCTGCGACACTAGACAGTTTTAGTTTAGCGTTAGCGTAATAGCGGGGTTACGGGAAATAGCGTTACCGTTCCGCAAACGAACTTTGCAGAAAGAGAGTTTTAGTATAGCGTGATAGCGTAGTCTACGTTCGGGACGCTATTCCATTACGCTTTGAATTTCGCATACACAGGGCACCTAATTCTATGTGTGTGTGCGTCCGGAAAGTGCGATAGGCAGCGCAATGGAAGCCAGGAGCGCGTTGTATTTTTACTTCACATGTCCGTCGATCTGCAACGAAACAGACAAGCAGTACAAGCTGTCTACCATAGCCTCCGAAATCCTCCCATCTCAGAGGCCATATGCCGTCGTCGCGCCTATCTCCCAACTTTATCGACAGATGGCGCTCGCATCTCAGAAAAAATTTCTCTCGTTAGGCTTAGGCGCGTTCGAAACGAGAAGCGATCTCAAAAGCTCCTCAAGATTAGCCATAACACTCTCTCGGCGAAGCGGCATGAGACTAAGCAAAAGCCGTTTACGCAGTCATTTGCTACGAACGAAGTGAATTCTACAAAAACAACGCCAAATTCAGTTCGAAGCGGGCGACCGCCACCGCCGCCATGTTTTACGTACACTACGTACACCACGCTAACACGGCAACGTTAACTCTGAGAAATAGCGTGCGCACGGTAGGGTGGGTCGGTTAGCGTTCTGCGCATGCGCACTTCGATCCCGCTATTCCGGTACGCCCGCTATTCCGGTAACCACGCTAAACTAAAACTGTCTACTTTCTACACCGCCCCCTTACCTTTCAAGTTCAAACGGCACAGCTGGCGTGAGATGTAGCAGCCATTCACAGCGTTTTTACTGTACAGACGGCTTTTAAATCACTGAAGTGTCGTCGTAATGGCGCCGAGTTCAACTTTGTCAAAGGTGCTGTGCCGTCGGCGTCGTTCTCACGGTGTCAGTTTAATTGTTGTTGTGGAATTGAACAGCATTGCACGAGCTTTTCGTATGTTTTGGAGCGTTAAGGTCAGTAGGGGGAGTGGCTTCTGTGCTAGTAAGTGAAAGCTGTGTTGAAGGACTTGCTAAAGTCTGGTGATATCTATCTAGTCATGAATTCTATATGACACTCCCCAGCCTCGAAGTCACATTTTTCTTATACTCTCTTTTCCTCCAGAGTTCCTGTTATTTCAAGTAGAAGACTTTTGAAAATATTAGCCAGCGGCTGAAGCCAGCTCTGGCTCTAAATTTTCTATCAATTCACACAAATTCAGATCTCTTTCTCAGTTAGCCGCAGAAATGTTTGCATCCTGTCTCGGCTTCTAATTAAGTTCCTACTGATTTCTCTTGGTTATTACCATATGGGGCAGACAGAAACTTTGTCTAAAAATAGGTTTGGAAAGAAATCAAGGACTCCACAGCCAGCAATTGAACAGAAATGTTAGGGGTAGCGTTAAGAGACAGGAAGACAGCTGTGTGCTTCAGAGAGAAAACAGGGGTAACGAATTTTCTAGTTAGCATTAAGACAAAAAAAGAGAAAACTGTCAGCCCTTTCGTTGGGGTGGAGATGGAAGACCAGCGAAGCTTTACTATGGTGGGAGTTATGTATTTCCAATTATGACTATTAAGATGTGATAGTGTAATTGGTTACTTGAACAATTAAAGAATGAGAAATGTATATGATCCGGTGGCTTTCATTTAATTAGTGAGCACAGGGACCACGGCCTTATGGTCACTACGGTACACCGTCATAGGGTGTACGGCAAAGGTTGGCACGTTCTTCATAAACACGTCACCAACGCCGCGCGCGGTCGGTGCGAAGGCAGGCAAAACGCCGCCGCCGTCGACAACAGTTGTGCGCGTTGTTTGTGTGACCGCACACAACCGCTGTCAAACCGCTGGCTACGTGATGGAACGGCTAAACACCGTTGTCGACACTGATAGGGGAGAGGGCGGCGAGAGCCCAGAGAGAGTCTGGGGCACAGGTGGCAGGGGCCGGCAGGGCTGCGCGCATGCGCCGCAGTGGAAGAGCGGGCACGCACACGCATAGTCTAGGGTGCCTCGATGCCCTCATCGCCCACCGCTGCCCTTCCACTGGGATGTCGCGTTTGCTCTCCGCCATGCGTTCGCTCCCCGTGAAAGCATGCGTCCCTCACCCTCGCGCACTATCATTCGCGCGTCAGTCGCGTTTGCTCACCGCCGTGTGTTCGCTCCCCGTGAAAGCGTGCGTCCCTCGCCCTCGCGTGCTTTCACTCGCACGTAAGTCGCGTTTGCTCTCCACCGTGCGTTGGCTCCCCGTGAAAGTGCGCGTCCCTCGCCCTCATGCGCTTTCACTCACACATACAGCATACGGCCAATGAAAATTATTTTCTATTGCCGGACGCGACCATCGAAGAGTGAGCCCTTAACAGCTTCGCTGTAAAAGTGGAGCCGGGCAGGCCATGTAATGCGTGGGACAGATAACCGGTGGAGCTACACAATGGGTGCAAAGGGAAGGTAAGCGCAGTCGAGGATGGCAGCGAACTATAGGTGGCACGATGAAATTTCGGAATTTGTATGCATAACTTGGAATCAGTTATCAGGGGTAAGCAGAGACCGCTTAGAGGCTTGCGTCCTACAGTGGACATCAAAATGGGCTAATAATAATTTCACTATTAACACTCGACAGAATGATCGCATGATCACTTTGCTTAGAACAGTTGTTCCTTCATAAGAAAAACGTTCGTGATTAGCTGAGACATGCTCACGATGTATTTACTCGAAGTACAATTTTGAATCGTAGTACAAACGGCCACATCATCACGAACAGACAAGAACGACCTATATATCAGCGGTCGACTGTCAGTCGCTACACTGATATGACTGTCACCCACACTCACCATAATCGCCGTCAGCTGCTTACATCTGTGATTCCTATACTTGAAGCCAAATAGATGGAGTATGTCCACCCTTGTTATGCTACGCGATGCACTGGGAAATGAACTTTTCCGCCTAAATTTCCGCCACTGCGTTTAATGGCAATCCCACAGATATTCATTGGCTCTTCGTATAATGCCTTCAAATGAATACGAGAAAGCCTAATGCCTTGCGAATATTAGATCGCGTAATAATGTCAACGTGTTTGTGTCAGCGGTGGTTGTAATATTTTAGCTGATTTGTTAGTTATTTCGCTAACTTCTTGGTGTATTATTGAGGGGATGACTTCACAGCAGAAGGTTCACCATTATTTCAACATAATCTGCTGGAAATATTCGCGCCTTGAATTTACACTGCTGCATTTCTTCGGTCACGCAGGCAATTTCAACTACTTTGATCTGGATGACCGCTGCAAGTGCCACATGCCTGCTTGCGCAAAGACACAAGCTATGGGGAGTTTTATCGCGATAGCAATTTTATGGACTCTGCAGGCGCATTTGTGACCTCGCCGGCGTCGTGATTTTCTGTATAAAGTCAAAGGGCGATGACAACGTCGCCGCGCGCCGTATGTATACGAGTGAAAGCGTGCGAGGGTGAACCGACGATGGCGGCACAATCTCGCGTACGCAAGGGAGGAAAGCGGGGGAGGAAGCGCGCCATCCGCCGTCGCGCGCAAGGTGCCTGGGAGAGGGGAAGGGGAGAGGGGGCCTTCTACACCGGCGGCAGCTTCGTATGGCGCGGCCGCGCAGGCCCTATCTTGAAAGCGATCTGCGACGTCGGGACAAAGCGCGGGGACTGCTTCGTGTGCGCTGTTTTCGCCGCTTAGTTCGCGCTGAAGCGAGAGGTAGCCCTAAGGTAAATTCGTCCCTACTGCATCCGCACTTCCTTACTCCAGCGTTCTGAAACCGACTTACCGTGGTCATCGAGGCGATATGTTCATATTTGCTTGTGCGCGCGTGACACTGTGCTTGTTAATTTAGTTTGTAAGCGAATATTTACAAGTTTAAAGGCCGATGAAACTACTATCCTGATATGGTACAGCTGTCCACTAATTTTCTGTCGCCATCGATTCCTCGCCTTTCGGGTGAAACTGCGACCTATTGTGAGCGTAGACAATTTCCGGCTGCGTAACTTTGGGTGCTTCGCTATGGCTACAAGTACCAACTAACCTCTCCAGCTGCTAAGTGACATTGCTGTACCGCTTATGGCTGGTAGTCCCGTAGAAACCCTTAATATTGTTGCAGGAAGAAAGCAGGCCCACGAGTGTAGAAGGATGTATATTTACAAGCGAAGAAATATGGCGTTCAGGCAACGGCCAGAGACTTCGTCTTCCTCTCGTTCGCGTCACCTTCTTCTTTTCCTTCACCGTAACATCACCCTCCCGGTGGGGTTAGCTCCGTTCCGGTGCAGGTTATGGAGCGTCGCTTAATGGGGAGACATAGGGCTTGAGCCTGGCGACGTGAACAACATCGCTGGTGACGTTGGGAGACACTGAAGGATGACCGACTGGGGCGATCTCGTATGTCACGTCGGACAGTTGTCGTAAGATCTGGTATGGACCAGAATAACGGGAAAGGAGTTTTTCCGACAAGCCGACTCGACGTGAAGGCGTCCAGAGAAGGACAAGGGAACCAGGTGAAAAATGGTGGTCTCGGTGCCGAAGGTAGTAGCGTCGTTTTTGAGAAGCTTGCGAGACTGTGAGGCGATGACGCGCGACCTCTCGGGCCTCGGCGGCTAAGGCAATAGCATCGCGAGCGTAACCAGTGCTGGGTGATTGTACTGCGAAAGGTAGCAACGTGTCGAAGGGCAAGGTGGGGTCGCGGCCATACAAAAGGTAAAATGGGGAGAATCTGGCAGTATCGTGACGGGACGAGTTGTATGCGAAAGTGATGTACGGTAAAGCGACGTCCCAGTCGCGGTGATCGTCGGAAACGTACAGGGCCAGCATTTCGGTTAGTGTGCGGTTGAGTCGTTCAGTGAGGCCGTTCGTTTGAGGGTGGTATGCGGTAGCGAGCTGGTGTTCTGTAGAACAGGAGCGGAGCAGATCATCGACGACCTTCGAGAGAAAGTAGCGGCCGCGATCCGTGAGTAACTGGCGAGGGGCGCCGTGGTGCAGGATGACGTCGTATAGTAGGGAGTCGGCGACATCTGTAGCGCAGCTGGTTGGCATCGCTCGTGTAATGGCATATCTCGTGGCATAATCTGTTGCTACAGCAATCCATTTGTTTCCTTTCATAGAAATAGGAAAGGGGCCAAGGAGGTCGAGGCCCACACGGAAGAAGGGCTCTGTAGGGATAGCAATTGGTTGAAGCAAACCAGCAGGAGGCATAGCAGGCGTCTTGCGGCGCTGACACAAGTCGCAAGAAGTGACATAACGGCGCACAGAGCGATAAATGCCGGGCCAGAAGAAGCGGCGCCGCAGGCGGTCGTAAGTACGAGTGATGCCCAGATGTCCAGCAGTAGGAGCGTCGTGAAGTTGCTGGAGCACGGCCAGTCGAAGGTGCTTTGGAACGACTAGGAGCAGCTCCGGGCCATAAGGACGAACACTACGACGGTATAAAGTTCCATCGCGCAAGGTGAACATCCGCAGAGACGGGTCATTAGGCGAGGAGCTTAGGCGTTCCATAAGTGTTCGAAGAACAGGATCTTGGCGTTGCTCGTCGTCAATATGGAGAAAGCCGGAGAGAGACAGAATACTGATGTCCGAGTCTGCATCGGTATCGTCCGGTTGATCCACAGGATTGCGGGACAGGCAGTCAGCGTCTTTATGCAGGCGCCCTGACTTATACGTAATAGAAAATGTATATTCTTGTAGACGCAATGCCCAACGTGCAAGTCGTCCAGTTGGGTCCTTCAAGAGGAGAGCCAGCAGAGGGCGTGATGATCGGTTACGACTCAGATGCTCCGACCGAAAAGGTACGGCCGAAATTTCGCGACCGCCCATACGAGCGCGAGGCATTTCCTCTCAGTGATGGAGTAATTTCGCTCGGGCTTGGAAAGAAGGCGGCTGGCGTAAGCGATGACAAGGTCGTGGCCCTGTTGACGTTGAGCGAGGATAGCGCCGATGCCATAACCACTCGCGTCAGTTCGTACTTCAGTAGGTGCAGAAGGGTCAAAGTGTGACAGAATCGGGGAGGTTGTAAGCCGCTCGATCAGGGTAGAGAAGGCTTGCTCCTGCAGTGGTCCCCAAGAGAAAGAGGCATCTTTCTTAAGAAGGTCAGTGAGAGGGCGAGCGATGTCGGCAAATTGTTTCACAAATCGTCGGAAATAAGAGCATAAGCCCAGAAAACTACGGACATCGTTTGTTGAACAAGGTACAGGAAAATTGCGCACAGCGTGGACTTTCTGTGGGTCAGGTTGGATTCCGGCGGCGTTTACGAGATGGCCGAGCATGGTAATTTCACGGCGACCGAAATGGCACTTGGAGGAGTTTAGCTGAAGGCCAGCCCTGCGAAACACGGAGAGTATGGTCGTGAGGCGCCTCAGGTGGCTCTCAAAGTTCGACGAAAAGACAATCACATCGTCGAGGTAACAGAGGGATGTAGACCACTTCAAGCCGCGCAGCAGAGAGTCCATCATGCGCTCGAATGTAGCTGGCGCATTGCACAATCCAAAGGGCATGACTTTAAATTGGTACAGACCGTCCGGTGTGACGAAGGCGGTTTTCTCGCGGTCCATCTCGTCGACGCTAATCTGCCAATACCCGGAGCGGAGGTCAATTGATGAAAAGTATTGGGATCCGTGAAGGCAGTCAAGAGCGTCGTCAATGCGAGGCAGGGGATAAACATCCTTCTTTGTTATCTTGTTGAGGTGACGGTAGTCAACGCATAAGCGCCACGAGTTGTCTTTTTTCTTTACTAAGACAACCGGTGATGCCCACGGGCTACTGGAAGGTTCAATGATGTCCTTGTCCATCATCTTGTCGACCTCTTTCTGGATTATGGCCCTTTCTGTTGCGGAGACACGATATGGCCGCCTATGAATGGGGCTGGCGTCACCGGTGTTGATGCGATGCGTGACAACAGATGTCTGACCAAGTGGACGGCCGTCCAAATCAAAGATATCCCGATAAGATGACAGGAGGTGACGAAGAGCTGTTGTTTGCTCGGAAGGAAGGTCAGGGGCGATCATCTTACAAACATCGTCCGCAGGCGTCGAGCACGAAGGAATGGGTGACAAAGGTGCGTTGGTACTCAGGAAGGATTCGGAGGCCAAAGAAGTCTCAAATTCATCCAAAGGAGTGATAAGTGCGACGGCAATGCCGAGTGGCAGCACATGCGTCGAAAATCCAAAATTGAGGATGGGCACCCGAGCGCAGTTTTCGAGGATCCGGATTAAGGTGCTCGGTAGGGCAATATTTCGTGACAAAACCACGTCAGTAAGCGGAGACACGACGTACTCGCCATCAGGTACGGGAGGACAGGGCGTCAGGAGGACATTGGTAGCCGCCTGTGGAGACAGCCGTGCAAACTCAGCAGAACATAAGCGGGGTGAAGCACAAGTTGTTGCGTCTGCGTCGGCAGGAAGCGGCAGATCCAGCTGTACAACACCTGCGGAGCAGTCAATTTGGGCAAAGTGTTTCGAAAGGAAGTCGAGGCCGAGAATTAGGTCGTGTGGACAGTGCTCGAGGACGATAAATAAAACAACGCTATAATGGCCCGCAATGGTCACACGTGCTGTGCACATTCCAAGAACAGGTGAAGTACTCCCATCGGCGACTCGCACAGTGCACGGTACGGCGGGAGTCAGAACCTTTTTGAGCCTTCGGCGGAGAGCAGCGCTCATAACTGAAAGCTGCGCTCCTGTGTCAACGAGAGATGTGACAGGAACACCATGAACTTCAATGTCCAGTAGGTTTCCACGTGTAGGCAGGGTCAACAGAGGATTTGTGGGCCGGGTCGGAGTTGCAGCTTCACCTCCGGGAGCTGCACCGCCTAGTTTCCCGAAGGGAAGCGACCGGTTGCAGATGGGGACGAAGAGCGGTGAACGAGAGGCGAACGGGACCGACGGCCTTGCGGAGACGGGGAGCGGCTGGATCTTGGTGGAGCACTGTCCGCGTTGATGTTCCGAGGCGGCGTGTAGGGCGAGAAAGTGCGATTGTCTGGTACTTGGCGGTAGTGACTCGGAGACGACCACCGAGGAGACGACAACCAGCGATTACGGCAATGACGGGCGATGTGTCCAATACCGGAACAATTAAAACAGATGGGTCTGTCATCCGGTGTGCGCAAGTCAGCGGGGTTGCGGCGGAGTTGCGGGAAGCTTTGCGTCGGGGAGCGAGCGGCCGGAGAAATCTGGTAGGTGTTCGTATGGCGGACCGAGCAGAGAGATGGAATGCCCAAACTCGCTATTTCTTCCCGAACGACCGCTTGTTTAAGCGAGATAGCGGGCACACTTTCCCGACAGTCGGAACGAATTGGAGCCGGAGCCATGGCCTCAAGCTCACGGCGAACGATACGCGTTAGATCTTCTGATCCTGTCGGCTGAACGAACCGCGGCGGGTCTGCGCACGAAGATGTCGCGGCGGTATTGGGCAGCCTGTCGAAATGTTGAGGGACGCGGCGGCCTTTCGCTTGTTCGAAGCGCCGGCACTCCTTTATAATTGCATTCACAGTGGCACAATCCTTACACATCAGGAGATTAAAGGCGTCGTCTGCAATACCTTTTAGTATATGACCAATCTTGTCCGCCTCGGTCATGGTGTTATCAGCCTTGCGGCAGAGAGCCAGCACATCCTGTATGTACACGACATAGGATTTTGTGGACGTCTGAGCGCGGCATGCAAGTTCTTTTTTTGCTGCCAACTGACGACCGACAGGTCTGCCAAACAGGTCACGCATTTTTTCTTTGCAGACATCCCAGCTTGTTAGGTCAGCTTCATGCGTATCGTACCATTGCTTCGCAGTTCCTTTCAGATAAAACATGAGGTTTGCTAGCATCATTGTTGGACCCCACCTGTTGTTGTCGCACACTCGTTCGTACATCGCAAGCCAGTCCTCGACGTCGGTGTTGTCCGTGCCACAAAATGTCCCCGGGTCCCGCAGATGAGTGAGGATGACCGTTGGCGTGGACTACTGAGGCGTTGTCGGTTGTGTCGGTTGATCTGCCATTGTGGCGGCAGGTAGATGACGTCCACTGCGAAGTTCCGTGATTGTACCCAGCACCTTCCACCAAAATGTTGCAGGAAGAAAGCAGGCCCACGAGTGTAGAAGGATGTATATTTACAAGCGAAGAAATATGGCGTTCAGGCAAAGATGATGATGATGATGATGATATCCTCAGCACATGGCTCGTACCCACTCCGGGGGATTGGCCAAGAATTGGGCACCTGAACTTTTAGGTACGGTTTTTGAAACTACTGTTACAGTGCAATTTAGTAATCAGAACAGACAAAATAATTTTCCTATACTGCACTTTTTATAATATACATGTCATGCTATATCTCTAGGTGTGAAAGTATGTATTTAAAATTTTATTTGTTTAGTTGATTGAATGAAATTACAAACGGCATCAAACACGTCCCTGTGGCTAAAGCCGAATACCGAGGCACCGAAAGAGAGTACTATTTCTGATGTTAAATTTACCCCTAATTTAGCGAGCGGAATTTCAAGAAGTCTTTTTCTTTGTAATTTATACCGGCGACATATTAAAAAGTAGTGTTCTACGTTCAGGCAACGGCCAGAGACTTCGTCTTCCTCTCGTTCGCGTCACCTTCTTCTTTTCCTTCACCGTAACAATATTTCTGTTTTGTAACAAGCCATAACCCGACGTGCGACTTCTGCAGATGCGAGGAAACAATAGGCAGCTGCTGTGTACCTGTGTATTGTACGACGTCCAATGGCTTTCTCTCCGTACAACGGTAAATCGACTCCACTTCAGAGCATTTCCTGAATATAAATTATTCGGACCATAGCCACATCCGCTAATAGTGAAGAATGGTAATCGCGCACTAGTGCAGCTTTTCAATTGTACCAGCCTCAGTGACTGTTTCTAGACCACTTGTCCATCCTCCTGCGGGCGCACAATGCTCACTGTCCGTCTTTTAATTTTTTTGTTTGGTATTTCCTTTACCCTTATTAAGGGAAGCAAACCGGCGTCCGTCTGGTTGACAAGACTGCTTTCCTTATTCTTGCTTTATTTCTTTTAGGTTTCCCTCGAAGGTAGCCAAGTTTGCTGCTCTGCTGCCCCCCCCCCCCCCCCCCCCGCTCTTTCTCGGGAGGGTATGCAAGCGGGGGCGCTATAACGTGAAATGGTTGCAAACTGTTTTGATTCCAAACTCCTGACGTCAAATGTACGTAACCACCGACGCAAGCATCCAGCGGTGACCCGCAGCGTTGTCTGCACAATCCAATCAAACACTTTCCTCGTTTATAGGAGGTCACATTTATTCGCTTTCAAAACCAATAACATTGTATACACTCAGCGTTTTTTCTTATCTAATAGGCTGACAAGAGGCGAGGAGCAACGCTCTAGTGGAGAGGGTTTCGGTGGAGCCGAGCCAGCACAGTCACAATAGATAACCGCATGAAGAGGGTGGTGCCGGCTCCTCCGATTGGTTCGCTTCGCCTTACTTAGCCTGCGGTGGCTGGTGGAAAATCGCGGCGGCGTGCAACGGGAGGATACGAATGCCGCTAAAACGGATCTGCAGCAAGGAAGAGTTGGCAGAGCGATGTCGTATACGTGACGAAAGGGCTCAATAACGTTTTAATTCCACGCAAAAAAAGTTAATCATGCGCAAATAAATACATGCTCACCGGCAGGTGCCAGTATTGAGGGCCTGAGCGATCGGCGGGCAGCCATCTTTATTCCTTTCGGAACGAGGCAGTGTGTGGGTATTCAGAAAAATTTTTCAGTTTTGTTCGGCATATAAATGCTTTTTTTTTCGCGTACATGTCATTTGGACGTGGTGAGTTTTCGTGGTTTTTTGAGGTCGCGTGGCAGACAGGCGCAGTAGGCGTAGCCAGAAAACATTGGACCAATAACAGAGGGCTAATGGTGAAAAGACGTTGAATCAGGAAGGATTATTTTCCTTTTGTGCGGTTTAATCATGCATAATCAGTGTTCACACGTCATATCAGATGGGGAGCTATCGCGGTTTTCGTGACGTCGCGTGACAAACAGGCGAAGTTGGGAGTGGTACGAAAATGTTTTCACCAATCGTGGTGGCTGATTGAAGAAATTGAAATCAAAACTGTTTGGAATCATTTTACGTTATAGCGCCCCAGCACTCTCACTTTCGTCAATTTCGGCGGTAAAACTATTACACTTTCGGGTTGGCATTTTGTTTTTATGCATGTTTTTGCGTTATCAACATGCCAACATGACGTGTTCACCGTTATCATTGTCACATGGTGTTACCTTGCTTTCCGCGCACCAACTGACTGCAAGAAATTGTTTCAATATTTCCGTTTTACTTACTCTGCGTGTTCCTTTCTGTACCCGTAAAAAACATGACCACACCAACATTCTGCAACATGCGAGCGATATGCTTAATTCTCAGATGTAATCTCAACATACTCCATGCGTGAATGTTAAAGTTAGTGTATGGTTCAACGAAGCACATATTCGCCCTAGTTTATTTTGCACCTGTCATCGCATATTTGATATCGTGCGCAAAGCGTCTTTGCAGACTTAGTCCACCAGGGCATAAACCTTATTATAGTTGCAATTTGGCGACATAGTTTTTTCTCCTCTTACACAATTTGCGATAGCCTCAATAATTGTCACGTGTACACCTCTCCCATTGCGACACCCAAATATTCCCAGCGGCCGTTCATTTCCGTTGCTTGATGGCCTAGAGGGCTTGGGTCTGTGGCTGACAGTATCTACAGGTTAAACTTGAAGAGCAAGTATAGTAGTAACAGTGTGGAAATGAAAGATTGCATGGAGGTATAAGGCGCAAATAAGTTTTGCCATCGAACCAAGTCAGTCATGACGGTAGCTGCACGCTCACCGTGGTAAGTTTAAGTCAATGTTAAAATAGAGCGCTATTTCATGCCGTATGAGCACGATTCGCTACATTCTTTGTTCCTAAAAATAAGGTAGGAAAATTTCCAATGTCGTCTGGTACCGAAGGCCTGCATGCATGTAAGCTAGGTTAATTAAAAGCACCATGTGTGACAGACAGATGAAAGGAGACCGCGAGTGAGACACTAGTGAAACGCAGCGAAAAGCTTAAAGTATTGCGAACGATCGAAACTCTTGGCCGCATTACTGGGTTTTGCGAAAACGCACTGAGAGCGCATGCTTCAAAAACTGTTTGTTGCAACTTCCCTCATTGGAAAAGTAACGTAAGTTTCGTTAGTTTTGAAATTGCGCACACAGCCGACCTGGGCTGACATTTCACTGAAACTGCAAGCTACCCTTTTGTTACTACAACTCACATGCGTACGGAGTATTTTGAATTTTATTAATCTCACGTAAAGCATAGCGAAAATATTACTGAATTGATGGCTAGTACTTTAGGGCGCAAAATTATATTTAATGCTCAATAAAATATTAGTGTATTTAAGAACACAAAATCGTAGCACTAAATATCATTAACACAGCGCAGCAGATTGCGCTTGATCGGGTTGGTCAGCGCAGGGCCTTCGTATACCGCTTCGGAGAGTGTTACCAATGTTGTTATGAGTGAATAGCTATCGATATGCTACAGTAGGTATACACGTTCACAGGAACAATTCAATGGCTGTTAGCACGCACGCTCTGTGAACTTTCGAAGGAAAATTGTGGAAGTGTTGAGGCATATGTGGCCTTCCTGTGTCATTGTTTAAAACTTATCAAGAATAATCATTATTATAAGTCACGAAGAACATCTCAGTATCCAAGTGTAACCATAACTGCATAATGCACCATAAATGTGTATTTAAAGGTCGAATACATATATATTTAGGAAATTAATAATCATTACTTCATTTCCGTCGCATTTGACGTTTGCAGCACAGGCTGTATAGCTGCCACTTGGTGCAGCTATATTGGGGGTCAGGCTATGCAGCAAGTGGCGTGTATTGGCCGGTTCCGCACATTATCAGCTGAGAAGATTCTACCATAAAAATGCTTCAGTTGCTGTAGATCGACCATCGCTAATACTCTCCGCGAAGGCTGTTTCCGTAAAGCAGAAAACAACGCATATACTACGCTGCACTAAGGCCTAGGCTGTATAGTATGCTATAACGCAATGATGTATTCACTAGACAAACACGCATACATTTCACCAATTATATCGTGATGCACCCAGCGAGAGCAAAAACATTTACAAAAATGCAATGCTCTATACTGAGACCAACAGGATGAGAGCATTCACGATCCATCCTTTGCAACAAATTATTAGAGCTCCAAGAGAAACATGTTCCTACAAAATTCATGAGGCAAAAGAAAAAAAACATAAACCGTGGTTTAATGCTGGTATGCGTCGACTGATACTGAAAGCTAGAAGCGCATAATAATAATGCTGTAATAAAGGCACTTCTCTCGACCACCCACACTTCAAGTATGCAAACCGGATGTTAAAACAAGAAATCAAAAAAGCGAAACAATTTTTTCTTGTGCGGTTAAACACAGACCTGAAAAAGAATTGTATAGCTTTCTGATAATATATAAAACATATAGAACTTATAACATTTGAGTTTCCGCTGTAAACTCGAATGGAACTACTATAACGACATAGTCAGAAAAGGTTGAAGTGTTTAATCTCTATTTTTAATCGGTGTTTTCGGATATACTGATGACTGACGCGACCACATCCGTTCCTCCTAACTGCGCCTTTGACCACTGCATGCCTGAAATAAACATCGATATACATGGTATCGACGGTCTTTTGCGGGAATTGGACGCCTCTAAGTCTATGGGTCCTGATAGTATTCCTTCCTATCTTCTAAAGGAATGTCACGAGATTATTGCACAATATCTCTGTATTTTGTTTAAAATCTCATACGGGACTGGGTTGGCTCCACAGGCCTGGAAAATTGCGGCCGTTAATCCCATCTTTCAATGAGGAGACAAGGAACTGGTGGAAAATTACAGGCCTATATCCTTAACTTAAGTACTCTGAAAATTTTTTGAGTATATATTGTAAAGTCACTAATTTAAATAATTTCAGTAGATTAGCTTTTTTACTGCCTCACAGCATGGACTTCGTAACGGTTACTCATACAAAACACGATTAGTAGAATTTCAACACTTTATAGGTAACTCACTTGACAAGAATAAACATGTAGATGCACTATTCCTTGTCTTTAAAAAAGCGTTTAATACAATATCACATCACTTACTAAATATTAGATTAACGTCTTTTAACTTACATAATAAAACCCAAAACTGGATTTGTATTTATCTAAATGGCAGTAAACAGTGCAGTTCTTAATCGTTGTAGTTCATTACACAACCGTATCCTCATGAAGTTCCCCAGGGCAGCGTTTTGGGGCCACTGTTATTGATCATATATATTAATGACGTTATACATGACCTACAGTCCCTATTTTGCAGATGAATGTGTTCTTTACCGAAAAATAAATTCACCATCAGATGTAACAATCTTGCAGAGGGACCTTGATAAAATAGCAAATTGGTGTCTACGCTGGCAAATGAATCTTAATATCAATAAATATAATCACGTCCGTGTTTCAAATAAAAAATTCCAACCTCGAACACAGTACAATGAAAGCACAATAAAAAGCGTCTCAGAGTGCACTTAACTTGGCAAGTATCTATCTATCTATCTAGCCACCTACGTCTCGGTGTCTCATGGCTGTTTCGTTAACTTGGTAGGTACCAAAATTGGCGTAGTATGACAAGAGTGTATGACGAACATAAATGATAGGTCATGACATGAATAACATGACATGTGTGTCATGTAGGTCATGAAACAGCCGCCTTTGTCTTGGTGCTTTCATGGTCGTCTCCTTAACTTAGTATGTAACTGAAATGGGTTCGGACGTGTGTACTAAGTGAAGGAAACACTAAAGGATGATGGTAGAAGTCATAGTCATGAGCATGATTTAGCAAAAGTGGCAATGACTCAGCGAAAAAAGATTAACACTGAAAAACCACTGAAATGGGTTCGGACGTGAGTTCTAAGTGGAAGAAACACTAAAGGATGATGGCAGAAGTCATAGTCATGAGCATGACAGAAAAAATGACAATGATTCAGCGAAAAGAGAATAACACTGAAAAACCGTTAAAATGGGTTCAGTGATAAATGATAGGTCATGAAACAGCCGCCAATGTCTTGGTGCTCTCATGGTCGTTTCGTTAACTTGGTTGGCGCCCCGCTCTCTGCTGCGCCTGTTTTTTTTTTTTTTTTCAATGCCAGCCAGATGCGGCCGATTCAACCGTTCACCACCCTTTTCGATCGCCCGTTCCTACTCTCCCCCGTCGGCTAGCATCCTGCTTTATGGTAATAGGGGAGAGTACCCTTTGGGTGGCGCTTCTCGACGGAAGTTGGGGGAAGTAATCCTGACAGACGCGTTAAGCGTCTACCGCATCTCCTCCCGAACTGAAACCCCTTGATGTTGGAAAGTAGCGTCACTCTTTGATCTACGCCGCGATCCCCTCGCTGGCGCTTTCAACCTCCTTTTTTTCTCCACCTCTTTCGCGGAGCCAGCGCATCCGCCATGCTGAATGGCTGCGGCACGCGATACTACCATGTCAGGCATAGAGGAAGGAAACCCCAGGAGAGGCCCTGGCCAGCATGAACGTATTGGAGAGAGTGTGGCGGAAGTCACGTGCTGTTTTTCGCAAAGGAGCACTGGGACGGGTACCCCAAATTTCAACGTTGCCATGACAACCGCGCTCCTGATGCTTTCGCTGCTGCTCTCGGTCTCTGAAAAGTGAGATAAGAATTTTCCGCCCGTGTCTTTCCCGCAGCAACTGTTGTTAGCGAGAAAAGCTGACTTTGGAGTGTGGTGTGTACGCTTGAAAGTTGTGTTTTGGGTGTATGAGTGTGAGTGTCGGCCAGCAGCCGATACACTCAAGCAATCACGGCGTGGGTCTTCGTTGTCTTCAACGTGCCACGGAAAAACACGGGAGCGCGTCTGCTTCACTAAAACTGCTACAGAAGTTTTGTAGGCTTTGTTTTGACGCGCATCAGGAGCACACACTTCCGGCGGTTCGTAACAATGCAAGTTCAAAGTTCGCGCCCATCTGCTTCGGCGAGTTGCAGAACCCCTGATTGGAGGCGCAAAGAGAGGTGGCGCACCAACATGGCCGACCTCTGTGCCTTCCTTCAAATAAATTATATCTCTCTCTCTTCCAGCTTCAAAAAAGTGACGTCAGGGCCTCTCCTCTTTTGGTTCCTTCCTCCATGATGTCAGGTGACCCTGACGTCACGAAAAGGGCGCGAAACTTGCTTTCGCGTGCTTTTAGTTCGTCCCGCCCGCCATGCGCGCTTGCGAAGCGGTGGTCGCCCTGCCACTCCGAACATGCGTTTCCTAAGTTTTTCTGTCTTCCCGTATGAATTTGAGCTTCGTTCTCCGTGGAAATGCCTTGCTGCTGTGCGTATCAATGCAGCAGCCGGTAAGACAAAGGGCTAGCATTATTTTCTATCGCCCGAGGAGAACGGAATGTCGTGCGCCGGAAGCAGTGGCTCCATAACATCTAGAGAAATTCTCGCCTTCTAAGCACGTCATTCTTTGCGAGGTGTTACAGCTTTCCTTATATTTGCAGGTGAAGTTGCATGGAGATTTTAATGCTTTCTGCATAGCCGGACTCTTCGTTCAGATCAGTATAGAGCACCTACAACTGTGCATATAGTTCTTTTTTTCCAACTGAGTCGCTGAACGTTTTTGTTGACTCTTCGTGCCGTGATAAAGCTTTTTTGTATTCTCGCGCGTGCGTTAGTTTTCACATGTATGTAATTTATAAGTTAATGCGTGCAACTCCTATTCTGTAATTTGTTTGTGTGTGCGTGCGTGTGTTTGTCTGTGTGTGTCCATGTGAGTATATGTGCGCGTGGGCGTGTATGTGTGTGCGCCAAGGGGAAATACTTCAGAGTTAACGTGGCACTTTTTAATCGAACCAAGCATCGGTCCGGTCCGCATATTTCGGCGCCGCCTAGATCATTCTGTAGTTCAGTGCCGTCAGATAATAAATACAGGTAGCAATTTTTATCGTGCGAAAAAGCGCGAATAAGTATTATTTTGCCGAATGAAACCAAACAGTTATCCTATTTCCTGCATATAGGCATATGAACCTGAGTTGGTTAAGCGAAAGTAAATATAAATCAATTAACAACCGCTCAATGATATCTTCGCAACCACCGTGAAGTAAAAAGTCATACGCACGGAACCGAAGTTACTTATCTGGCATGTATTATTCGTGGATCCTCATAAAGTACAAGCCACGCGCTTCTCATAATCTCCCTCAATTCTGGTAAACTTTACATCTTGAATTCTTTAAGTTAATTAACAAGAGCCATAGTCTTAGAAGTTTCCGCGTGAGCAATCAGCTTTAACTTTTTTTGAGAGAGAGACTTACGATAGTCCCAGAGGTTATGGAATGCAATGTCTCATCATTTCATTGTGACGGAATACAGGTGCGTGTGTTATGATCTATATTGGCTTTGTCGCCAACACAGCACGTATTTTGCACAGCAGCATTGGTACAAAAGCTTCCGGCCCACTCATTTCGGCGATTTCACTTTAAGTAAACTATCACATTTCTTCTTGGTTACCGAGCCATGATTATGAACCAAATTCTCGTGTATACTGTGCGCTGCTTATATTATATGTGCTTAATATACCTGCGCGTTACGGCCAACCCAAGTGGCGACGTAGAGGCAAACCGTTCAGCCACTGCTTGGTACTAATTCTTCCCGAGCGATTCCGCTTGTTTTTATCGAAGCGTCCTCAAAAAAATGTCACGACGTTCTATCGGAAGCGTACTTTCGTCATGACAGTTTCACAAGTGTTAAATTACCATACAACGCTTAGAAAGGCCGAATATACAAGCGCGCCCATTGATGCTAATGCGGCTGCAGTGAGCCAAAGGAGGGTTCAGCGTGCCGTGCGCACCGCGCCGGCCCGGGGAGGGCAGAAATCCGAGGCGAAATGAGGAGGAAAGCGCGCGCGAGGAGGGGAGTGTCGCTACTTTCAAGATCAAGGGGTTTTAGGTACGACGAAAGCACCGTCGTACCCTCTGGGTAGCATCGCATCGCGGCAAATTGCTGAACTTGGCCGTACCAACGGCTCCCATGGCGAAGCAAGTGATTGTACTGGCCTTGAAAAATTTGGAGGACTTTTAAGCTTCGCTGTTAAGTGTAGAACGCGATAGCATTCAAAGATCCCTGACTGGTTCTCACACTTCCCGACAACTGCAGCTTAAGCAACTGTAACGGTTACCGGGGAACACTGGCGGCGAACGCTATGCATGAAAGCGAGCTTTCAATAGAAACGCGGCCTCTAGCGTGGATAGATCCCGGAGATATTGAACAGCCACGCTAAAAAAATTGCATAATTTTCAGGTTTCCGTTTTTGTTTCGTACTTTTAATACTTCAGTCTGAGAAGATTTAACATCAAAGGCATGCGCTGTGCGTGTATTGTTTCATGACATTTGTTTGTCGATTGTCATTCTCAAAATTCCGAGGAATAGCTTTGCCAAGAATGCAAGACAAGGTATGAGCAACGTTAATGATAGAATGGTGCGGAAATATAACCCGCATATCCCGCATGTCATATAAGAAGGCGTGGCATATACATGTAACTAAATATATTCGGAGGGCCTGCGTGGTTGGGGATGATTTTCTCCACCCACCGACGACTCGCACGCCGACGCCGGTTGCCGACGCCATATTTTCTGCGACACGGGGCCCTCAACGCTACCGCGTTAAAATAGAGCGGGCGCTGGTTTCGTATAACATCGATTCCCACAGGGCGTGGGATCTTCAGGCTTTTTTATTCGTTGAAATGTCAAATCAGCTCCAAAAGATGATAAAGAAACACTATTTTTTGCATGTCAGACCTATCCTCGATTACGCGTCTATGATTTGGGACCCATGTCCAGACTATTGAATTCATGTAATAGAAACACTTCAATATGAGGCCTGCAGGATTCGTCTCTAATAAATACAACCCTTCGAAAGTGTCACTGAAATAAAAGGATTGTAGGACTGGGAAACTATAATCACCAGATGAAAAAATTTTAGACTCAAGTTCTTCCGCCATATTATCTATAATCAAACAGGCATTTCTAGCCGCAACTACTTGTCGGAGCCAACTTATGTGTTGAATCGACTCGACCAATCAAAGAAGGTGTCCGAATACAGCTGTAATACGAGCCGTTTTTCTGAGTCCTTCTTTCCACAAACGGTGAAAGACTGGACTTTGTTGCCGAAAGAATGTGTTTCAGTGTCTGATAATCACGGTATTTTCCCCGCCTATGTTTGTCACAATGCGTATCTTATATTGTTTCAATTTTCTATTACGATTGAAATTGTTAACTCATTGTATGTTCCACATTGATGTTACTTTGCTTTGTATTTATTGTTTATTTCTCTGAACGATGTAACGCATCTTTCGCTAACTGTCCCTTTGCAATAATGCCTTAGAGGCAACGCAGGTGCTCCGTAAATAAAATAAAATAAATCTCTCCATAATTTTATTGTAACGAAGAAGAGCTCGAGCTTCGCTCCTGCCGCTTGACCGCGGAAGAGGCAGAGGACAGACGTCTCGGCGTTGCAGATCGCGCTTGGGTTTGGCTGGGTCTGCTCGGCAGCTCTGCGCTCGACCCGACATGACCTTGCCTGCGACTAATGTTAACCCTTAATAAAGCCCGTATCATTTGGTGTAGATGCTGAGGTCATTACCGCCTCGCCCTGCAACTCCGGAGCCGCCCTCCGCCCGCCGCTACCACCACCGCCATGCCAGACGACGAAGGTGAGCGACCCACTTCGTCAAATGGTCCAGCAACCTGCGGTGTCGTTTGTCAACGTGGCCCAGCTGTATTCAGTGGTACTGGCCACACTGACGTCGATGACTGGCTTTCGTCGTGAAAACGTATGAGCCATCACAACAAATGGGACGATCCAATCAAGCTCACCAACGTTATTTTTTATTTAGCGAATGTCGCTAACCTGTGTTTCCGCCACCGCGAGACAACCTTTGCGACAGGGCCTGAATTTAAGACTGCATTGTGGAGGTATTTGGCAGACCTGGGGTCGTATTCTGTAACGCCTCGGTTTTCGAAGGATTCGGTTTGGCGGTGGCGTCACATTGGGGCGGTCCGTTGACGTAATGAAAACAAGTGAAAGGACAGAGACCAATCGGCGCGAAGGTTTCTTTTTGTGGCAGTGAACGTCACAAACCGAGTAAAAATATAGCAATTTACGAGCGCTTCTTGGTAAATAAAATAATTTGTTCATGGTATTGATGAGGTTTACGTTTTTGATCATGAAACGCGTGTGAGTTGTACTGGCGGTGAGTGAATTAACGAATTTTGTTTACTTCGGTTGACCCATTTATGCCGCTAGGTGGGACGTCGTACGCCAACTTCGCGTTGCAGCCAAAATACACACTCAAGTTCCTCGCACAGTCGGAGCGCTGTCTCTTTTGAGAATCTGAATTGTCGCCTGAATCCCTCGTCTGTTATCTCAAAGGCGTCTTGTCGACGTCGAGGTTGTCGCTGTCTATCACGGAGGCTCGCTAAAAGCACGATGACAGGCGCCACAGCGCACACGCCATCATTTTGCTCCGAGTGCCGCGATCTCGCCCGTGCACACGGCACGCACAGGCTCTGCACACGGCACACGGCGCTTCGGATCAGACCGAAGCAGCGCGCGCGGCTTCGCTTCGTAGCGGACGACAAATTCGGTTTCCGCGTGATTGACATGTGCGTGACGTCATCAAAAAATGTGTTCGCGCCCTGAGGCGATGGCGTCACCCAGGCGGCGACCAATCGCTGCACGCAAACCGAATCCTTTGAAAACCGAAGGGTTACAGAGTACGGCCCCTGCTGTCAGAAAGCATCGCACCGAACAACGCCTGCGCCAATGTGCGCAGCAGCCAGGCGAGAATTTTACAAGCTATATTGAGGACGTCGTCAATCTTTGCAACCGTGCAAGCCGTACAATGACTGAGCACGATAAGATTAAGCCTATCCGCAAGGGCATTGAAGATCACGCTTTCCAGATGCTTTTGGCCAAGAATCCTACCACCGTCGCAGCTGTAGTCACCTACTGCCAGAGCTTTGACGAATTACGGAGGCAACGAGCGCTCACCCAGCAAACTGTTCCTCCAGTGGCATCTCTTTCGAGGTTGGCTGATGCTCCCGGATACACTGATGATTGTTCTCTGTTGCCCCACATCAAAGCCCTCATTTGTGAAGAGGTGGCGCGCTAGCGCTCCTGCTCCCTCTTACCCAGAAGCCTGGTCAACGTTTGTTTTCGGCCATGCAGCTGCCGCTCCGTGAGCAGGTTGCAAGGGGTCTCGCGCCAGTTCACCAGCGGCCCCAGGTTAACGCACCGCTGACGTACGCGGAAGTGCACAACCTCCGGGATCGGCCCATGCAAGAAGCCACGTTCCTACCAGAAAGCTCGCCTTCGCCAGCGTTTCCCGGTTAACAGTACGGTTACATAAGCTGCAGTTGCCGGGAAGCGTGAGAAGCAGTCAGCGACCTTTGAATGATATCCCTATCTTGAAGGCGGAGCTTAAGCGTCCTCCAATTTGTTACCGGAAAAATCGGACCACTAATGTCACACGTGCCTCGACCTAAATTCTGGCAGTTCATGTATGCTTCCCAATTATTGTTTGCGAATAAATGAATGAACTAAATGTTTCCCGAGAAAAATCTTATTGATATATTATTCCTCAGTTGGCAAGTATCGCCAAAGCTGCTCCCTTTTGTTGGTGAAATATACTTGGGCAACGGGCGGTGTCTGCGCAACTTTCAACTTGCATGATCTTTTTTTTCTTTTTTCTATGATGCCGTATTGTATTTTTTCTAAAACGAGTCAAGTTTCTCGTCATATTCCGCTTGGTGCTCTTCAGAGTATGGATAAACAAAATATTGGGAAGAGCGTGGGCATAAACCGGCACTCACAAAACTTTAGAATCTAAATGGAACAAAAATGAAGCACTTAAGAAATCCAGAGACTGTGCCGGCGTCTTAGCCTGAAAGCAATAATGAAAACCTTATCGCATAATTAGTTTCTGAAAAGCCACCTACGAGCCGTCATCTGGTTATCTTGTAGTAAGTGAGGGAGTAATGCGTCGACGAAACTTCTACTGTGAAGACATCGTGCTAAGAACATGTAACTGTCCCTCACAATGCCCAGCCAATTGTGTAGCCGCTGCGACGCCTTTTTAGCAGGGAATGCTACAATGATACAGTAATTGGACTCGAGAAGTCAGTGTAAAATTTCGGTGATATTTGAATGGCGATAGAGCACGTTTACCACAGTTTCGAAGCTTATAGCCGCGAGATATATTTATGAAAGCAATCCAGCTTTTAAAAAGTCCGAGGACACCTAACCACTTATTATGAGTTGTGAAAGCGAAAGCATTAATGTCCATTTGAACGTCGCGGAGCGGTTCTTCGACTTATGAACTCCTCGCGGGCAAGCGAGCGCGTCAAAAAGCTTGCCAATGCCTCATAGATAGCGCAAAGCCGGTGCACTTCGATCCGTGACGTCATGCCACCTTTCTCGACTGCCATATAATCTGAAGGAAACGCTCCCGAATAAGTCGCGGTGATTATGTCGTCACCGCTTTCGTCACGCCGGGCTTGGCAATTGAAATTTTGGTCAAAGTATCATGATGTCATGAAGCACAAAGCACGGGCGTACAGTGTAGGAGCCGCCGCTTTAGCCCATTGGGTAAACACTTGGCTCCTGAGCGTGGGGTCATATGTTCCGAACTCACTACCGCCAAGGTTCTTCCGTTTGAATAAATCAGTTTCTTATGCTATAATTTTTCGTAGCAATTACCATGTTCAAGTTAGAACGCTCGCGAGAGCTTGCACGACCATGTAACGCGCGGATAACGCAGGCTTCCGATTCCGAGGGAGACGTGGTGTCGCGGCGATGCCCTCTCCTCTCACGCAACACCTGGTGCGCCAGCGTCGCCTCTTCCACTTTACAATCTGTTCTCTCTCTCGTGGCAGTGGGTGTTCCGTTTCGCCCTCTCTGCTCAATTGAGGCGCACACGTGACAACGCACGTGTGCGTCGCAGCCAACGGTAATTTAGGCGTCGTTTTGCTGCTACAGACGCCGGACATTTCTCTCAATGGGTCATTTGATGGTTCTGCATCAATATAATCTCAGGTTAGAGGCCATCAAGCTACGGCTCCAGTAAGCCATAACGACGGTTGACAATTGGGAGTGAATATCACAAGGATAACAACAAGCCATAACAAAGATCAAGAAGGTGCAGTGCCACGAATGTGCTTCCTTTAGGCGCATGTGCAAATGCTATATCTACAAGGGTACAGCGCATAGCCCCCACACACCAACACCAGAGGTCAAATTTCCAATTGAAGTAACTTATTGTCGGTTCAATTGGTCGTAATTTAACAATAAAATATATCAGAGCAAGAGTAGACAGGCACGGCAGAGAATCCGAACGAACAACGCTCTACGTGTACGCTTTCCTGGCATGCTTTTCGTGAGCTAACAATTTCTGAAAGGACTGCCTATACTGACTGCTGCTTACAAATGTCACAATATGTTTGATGGCACTGAAACGTTACCTAATGAAGTACGCGGGCACCGCGCTCACATTTTCTCCCATACTGGTCCAAATAGAAATGTGCTAATTATTCTGAGGCTGCTTCATTGCTGAAGCAATTATAGGGCATTTCTGCTAGCTGCGACACTGCCGCTCGGGTATCACGACCTCTACTGTTTCTTAATGCCTGTCATACATGCAATCTAAGTGACACCGGTGACGGTCGCCTTACCATCGACACTCTGCAATAGGTTTCTGTTCTCTGAAGCTGTGAAGTTTACCTGGGAAACAACAAAAGCAAGACATTGGGTCATTTGTATTGACAGCAACTGCGCGTTTCAAATGATCATGACGGCACGATAAGATTTTGGAACCTGCGATTTTGGAACTGCGTTGCAGAAACTGTGGAAAATGCCTGTGTACAAGGTCATAATGTTGTATTTCAGGGGGTGCCTAGCCAAATTGCACTAAACGACAACGAGGATCCAGGCCGATAGATTAGCCAAAAAGTTCCCGAACGAAGGAGATCATTGTGTGATCTTTATGTCCAAGTTAGATGTTGGGAATATTGTAAGAAAAGTGATTTACCACTGTTCGTGCAGAGAAAGTGGTTGGACATTGATAAATCAGTGTTATATGAAATTTTCCCACACTTAAAACCTAAGGTAGCAGCAAATAGCTCGTTACACATGGATACAACATTATTTCACACGATACGTACCATACGTAGCTCCACTATTCCTGAATGCTGCTGTGGTCAAGAAATTGAGAACAATTTGCGCGTTCTTCTTGAGTGCTCAAAATACGACCAGAAAAAAAGGAGCTTTCGCGACAAAAATGAGAAGTTTAGACAAGGGCTTACAATTTCCCTTTACAATTTCTCTTTACAATTCCCCTTGACAAGTTAAAAATTGCTTGATGAGCTAGTCGTCTCCAGTGTAAGGCCAACATATTCTTAAAAGCCTTTTCATTGAAGACACAGTTAGATAAGCGTTTGTAGTCCTGTTCAGTTGTAGATTAAGGGCATGTTGAAGCTGATTTTGAAGCTAATTTTATTTGTTTACCACGCAATGTACAAAAGAAAATTGGACATGAGATGCGGTTGAGAATGTGCGAAGAAAGGTACAGCATGTAGCTTCACTAGCCCCACCTCCCAGTACCCGGCAGCGGGCACTTTGGGCGAAGTAAGACATGCACACAAAGAGCGTTTCAGCTGCGATACTAGTTCGCTAAGCAATAGCCGACACCTTGTGATGCGCTTATGCTGCATAATGTGTCTTAACTTGAATGGAGGTCCGTGTATGGACCTACCATTCATTCATACATGTGGAGTGCTCTTGCACCAACTTGTAATGACTACAAAGTGCATCCATTATTGAGGTAAGTTAACTCCGTTGCCATGCTGTTAATCTTTATTAGTTTGGTTTTCCTTTTTATTTCCTCATTTATTTTAGAATTATAATTTCTTTGGTCATTTCTTGCTGCATTACACAAGGAAATGGAGCAGCCGAGGTAAGTTTTACATTGATCTATCTACACCAACCCCTGTATTTCAGAACAGAACCGAATTGAACGACAAAATGCGGAGAATGGAACGAACGCGACAGAAGGACGACGATGACAAAATGATGCCGACTGAAGGCCGACGATTATATGATGATGACGGCTCGATAATGGCAGCGTGGTGACAATTTCACAACGTAGTGACTACGGCAGAGTGAATACAGCTCAAGGATTACGACTATACGACAAATAAGTAATGAAGAAAATTTCATAAAGGCAATGAAGTGGTATACAAGCTCAGATCCGTGCTGCCGTGCATCAGCTGCCGCTCTTGACCGCCTTATTTGCACTATGTCCGGTAGAGACCAATCGCTTTCCGCAGTTTTTTGCCTGAAATACGCCCTTTTTTGAGGGAGGTTAAACTGGGTCACCAGTGACACTGAGGGCGCAGAACTCGCCACTTTTCATATCACAGGGGCTGTCACAGACACCGCATGTAATAATGCGATTAGCATTCATAAAGTACATCACCCACTTTTCGGGGGCTGTCTGTCTGCCAGTCAAGCTATCCGTCTATCTATCTGCGTCGGTCTCTAACCGGTTGCTCGCCAAGTTGGGTCACGGAGACGTGCGTAGTCTAATGAACAAAACATCAGACTGTTGTGCTGAGGGAACCAGACTCTAAAGGAAACCACCTGAACATTTTGTGCAACTTGGTTGTGCCATTGGGTATGTGCCACTTTCCAGTGAACCTCTTTTACACGGACTTGGGTCACTGGGTTTGCGGCGCTGGGTATCTGGCACGCATCAATGGCGAAAATAAAAATAACTTAGGATTTATGGTGCTTGGGCGCGCTCAAACTCGGCCCATATAGATTCATAGAAATACCTCTGAATTTATATGTACACAAGCGCCACGCGTGGAATATGATGCCGTGCCGCTGATGGACCCAGCATGTCCAGGGGGATGCGCGAGAGGAGCGGCGGCTCACACACGACTAAGATATGACGCGTCTTTGTGGTGACAGCACGTTGTGTCGTTACTTTGCTACATTCCTAATCGCATTACCGTCGATATTCATCCTGACAAGGGTTCTGCCACTATTTATTTTGACCAAATGAAGCCTTTTGGCGTGCGCCCAAAGCTCAACACACCACTGTTCTTGCTTTACACCCACAGTACTAGGGCCGCCATTGCCAGTTAACAAATACCGGCGATCTATCCGTCAGGATGAAATAACGAGCCAGTTCATTTAAAACGGTTCATCACGTGTTGGGCGAAGCCGTCCATGCTCGTCATCGTGTAATATGTTTTAAAGCAAAACTTTCTTTGCCTCTACCCCGGGATTTAGCACTCATCGTCGTTCCTTCGCCGCATATATTTGCGGATATATATAGACAACTTCGGTCACTGGGTACGTGCTGGCATCTGTCTTGCCAAGCACAATACGTGGGCCACTCGTTACCTGTCCGAATAGAAAACTGTGGCACTGCGCATGTGCAATAGGTATGTGCCTTAGGTAAGTGCCAATTCTTGGCCAATCGCCTTGAATGTATACGTCACTGTCACACAAGCCGTGAGAAAATGTATATGTGTTTAGACATGGGGAGCACTTCTCTTGGCTATACACATTTCATCAGCACCTTTCCCTCCTCAAGCTTCATACATCGCCTTCGTCATCGCTCGGCAGATGGCTAACATGCACAGGCGACGACTGTGAGCTAATGTGATCCGCTGCTGCTGCTACCTCACCAACTCAAACACACTTCGCGTCATTAAGATTCGGACATTGTGTTACAGCCGGGAGTATTTGTTTTTAATCATTGAAATGGAAGGGGCTCCAGTCCTTCAGTGGCTTTCACTTCGAAATAGATGGCCAATCAGGGAAAAGTGTATATAGCGTCATGCTTTTAAATCGCATCTGATAGAAGCTATGCGCTTAATCAGTCAGTCATTCAGAGAGCCTTTGTTGCTCTTTCAGGATTTTTTCGCTCTTTGTTCGGTTATTAGTTGGCAGCTGCTCAGTGTTTGCTGTTACGGTTGTGTTTTAGTCGCTGTTGTGTTGAACTTTTGTCCTGCAGCAGCTCTGCGCCGTTCTCTGCATCAAACTTCGCAATATCCAAAAGGAGGCAAAAATCGGAGTGCTCGAAATATGTAGCGCAGCAAGGGGCTTTTGCTTAAAGTATCCGTTCTAAAATATATGAAAGCGCGAAATGGTAGCTTTGGAAATATAAGCCGTTGCAGAACGCCTACGCCAAGACGCGAGCGTTTTAAAACTACGCATCACCATATCGTCTTATCGAATCTTGCTGCAAAGCCGTCCCTTCATCCATGCAATGGGGCGCAAGGGACTAACGGAAGTCTTTCAAGGTGCACTTAGCGAAAACCTGTTGCGACAACCCGTTCTAATGGAACATCTTTAAAGAGACAGAAGAAGCAAAAAGCACAGCAAAGTGAACTTGAAGCATGCCATCAACTGGGCTATGGCGTGAGACTGATGGTTGGCTATGCATTTGGCGAGTCTGGTGCAAACATATCAATTTTCGCACCTCTTATTCTTCTCTTCTAGGGTTGTAAATCTCCTTATTTCTCCAAACTTCAATGAAAAAGCGCTGGGGAAAATTCCAGCAGGCCTTTGCATGACCTGTCTGTCCCTCTTTTTTGACATATTTTTTCTATGGTTTAGAATGGAAAATGCAGCAGAAAAGTTTATGCTTTCCATGTTACGGGCAATAAAGGTTAAAAAGGTTATACATTTCGTGTGGATTTCACAAAGCCTTTTTCTTTTGAAGAGCTGCTTGTCATTGGTTAACCGTCTACGCTAGCAGTAGGTCCCTTAGCGTATGAGCTGGTTTGTCATTACGCACTTGGGATCGCATTGCGGTTGTCACATTTCACAACAATACGAACGGCCACAGCATGAAGCGTTACCAGTCTGTCTTGCTCGATGCCGTTTTGTTTAGGGGCGAAGCTCCTTAGGGTGTGGGTCTGTCCCTCCTCTGTAGTATGTAGTAGTGGTAGTAGTAGTAGTCGTCGTCGTCGTAGTAGGTAGCCACGTCTACTTTTATGAAAAAAAAATTCCGAAAGTTGTGTCCGTAGCGCGAAATCGAACCAGGGCCCCCTCGCTTCCGAACGCGCGGCGCTAACCACTACGCCACGAAGAGCATTTTTTTAACATGGTATTTATTACAATGAATGAAATGTTGTATTTACAGGAGCTATTTACAATAATATGAGCACTAGGTGGACATAACTAATCAAACGTCAACGAGCAGTCCATATGAAGATAACGTCACACACAGCAACACCGTCCTTCACAGCAAAAACTTGTAAGGGGAAGTTAAACACCTAATCAAAAGTGGATACCAAGCCGGCTGACAATCTTCTTGGTCGTAAATGTCCTTTAAGTGTATGATCATCTGAACGAAATGTGAGCTCGAGGAAATTCTTTTTTCTGCATTTCGGTCTTGCATACGAGATTTCCATAGGCTATGAAGGCCTATCTAAAAACATATCGAATGGAACATCTTCATACGGTGCAACAAGATATCGGATACTGTGAGAATTTAGATCAAAATATTTTTGCAAATTTCTATGGATCACATCCCAAAATAAAATGGCATCTTTACAAACAATAAAACAGTGTTCAATGGTTTCAGGCACGTCACATAGGCGACAGTTAACAGACAAAACAAAAATATTCTTTTTATGCAGCCATGTTTTAACGGGTAATGTTTCAGTGTGTAACTTATAAAAAAAGTTTTTGTAGAAGGCGGAACTGGCATTTTGCGCACTCTCGCAAGCACATCATGTCCAGGTAATGTGATGTATACGGATCGATAAAATGGCGGAGGGAACAACATCGATATTAAATCTTTGTAAAGATTTTTTCGTGACACAGTAAACAAATAATCTTTAGTAAATCGAACAGTCAGAGAAAAAATAGAAAAATAAACCTCACGCATAAACCCCTATAAACAAGGTCTAGAAATTAATTCTGAGGACACCACTAATTCTGGCAGGACATGAACCAGGTTAACCTGCATGAAAGCTCGTAATACCGGATGAGAGCTATCCCGAAAAAAGAAAAAGCGCGAGACTAACTGTCGCACATATAAATGCACCAAGCCTAACCCTCCAGCACTCACTGGTCGAAAAATGTTGTCGCGTCTCATAGGTTCAAAACTGGAAGACCATATAAACGTTGAAAAAATCCTATGAAAACGTTGAATGTAAAGCCTTGCGCAGTGAAGATCCTGAAAGACATAGAAAACTTTGGTTGCCAAAAACATGTTGCAGGCTTCTGCTCTTCCAAGTATTTATAGACGGTGCGGGACAAAGGTATTTGTGTAGCGCTGGAGGGCTGGAACGCGCTCTCTCCAGTAGTGTGCACTGAACTTGTAGGCATGCAGTGGAACTCCTAGATATTTAGGTGGCACACAGGACTACTCAATGCCAGCATAATGTGATGGTGTAATGGCCCAATATCCAAGCCATAGCCCTGAGCTCTTATTGTTATTCATCCGCGCACCGGAAACAGAACCAAGCTCTTCTATGATAGAAAGAGTTTTATCGATGCTGGGCTTGTCTTTGCAGAAAAATGCAATATCATCAGCGTATGCTAAAACTTTTACCTCATTACCAAAAACATTAAAACCACGAACACTGCTGCAGTTCAAAATGCTCAAACAGAGTGGTTCTAAGTAAAGGACAAAGAGGAGTGGGGACATAGGGCATCCTTGTTTCACTGAAGAACGGATGTGGACCTGATTAGAGAGGCTACCATTGACAACAAAGCGGAAGCGCACATGGACACACGCACCACGATGACAATAAATACCCAACATTAACGAAAGACTGCGCGTTTCTAACGCGTTTGTGCTAGCGCGTTACGGCCCGTGTAAGAAGCTGGTGTAAGACGCTGTGGCCTCTCCGCCTTACCCCCGTATTCATAAACGCTCCTCGACTTGACTTGCCACCGCCTTGGGCAGCGCGTTCGAAACGCCTTGAAGGCGGTGGCAAGTCAAGTTCAAGTCGAGGAGCGTTTAAACGCGTTGAAGGTGGTGGCAAGTCAAGTTCAAGTCGAGGAGCGTTTATGAATGCGGGGGTTATACTCTCTAAGCAGTCATGTGGGGAGACGCTCGTGAGCGGCGGGGAGTGCGAACGTGTGAAGACCGGCTCCCGCTTCTGAAATGCTTTCGGTGATTTAATTTGTGACTAGTTCGACGATTTTGATGCCTACGGACACGTAGAGTTGTGGCGATCACGTCGATACCCAATTTTTGTAGGTGGGTAGCTTTTTTGCGATTTTATCGCCCTTTTAGCCCGGACCACGCTGCTGCGAAGCCAACGCTAACCGCGTTTGAGCTAGCGCGGCGAGGTGCTGCTGCGACGCCCGCCGCGTTTCTCGCCTGTGCGGACACTCTAAGACTGCAATCATGGACACTGAAGTGGAAGGGGCGCTTATGACTCCCGATGAGTTTTCCAAGGATTCCGGATGGCAAACAATTGCTGTCAGGCGCTCAGGAGCCAAAACGGCGCCCGTTGAGCGAGTTGGTGGCATTCCAACCGGCGCTAAGCCAAACTACAACTTGTCCACCAAGGGTCGTCGAGACCGTGGCAGGGCGAAAGCCAAGATTTTTCGGGGTGGTAGGATGCCCCCGCTGCCCAAAGAAGACGCGAAGATCATCGTCAGGCCAATGGGAGGTCTGAACATCAGCAAGGTGGGCCCGATAGTTGTGGCCGAGGCCATATGGAACGCGGTCGGCATCGACCCGGCGAAGCGGGACTCAGACACGATGTGCCCTAATTTTCAACAAAACATCATGATCGTCAGTACCCCCTGCAGAGAGAACGCGACCCGATACGTCAGGGTCGAGTGCATCACCGTTGGCGGTCAGCAGCACGACGTCAACGCGTATGAAGCGGCGCCCCACTCTACGTGCAAGGGCGTCATCCGCGGCATCGCTCCGTGTGATGGCCCGGAGGAGCTCGACCGCAAGATTGTTAACTCGAAGAACCCGCTGGCCTTGGGGGCCAAACGAATCAAGAGCACGGGCACCGTGGTTGTGGTCTTCGACGGCTACAAGGTGCCAAACTACGTCTCGTATGGCGGTACGCTCGTCAAGTGTACCTTATATCGAAAGCGAGTGGAGGTGTGCTACGCCTGTGGCCGCCTCGGGCATCGAGCAGACGTCTGCCCCTCTCCAGATGAAGCCGTGTGTAAAGGATGCGGCGTCGCCAACCCCAACGAGCAACACAAGTGCGACCCCAAGTGCAGTCTGTGCGGTGGCCGACACTTCACCGCCGCCAAGGAGTGCAACCAGAGGTACAGTGTACCCCTTCTAGTACACTGTACCAGAGGTACCAGATGCCGTACCTCGTCAGACGCAGGCGCCGGGAGCGATCCCGAGTCAATAGGAGCAAGTCTCAGGCCTTCGCCAAGGGCGAGCGACAGCTCCCGGATATCGCCGATCGCTCCGGGGCCCGCGGAAGCTCCAGATCCAGGAACCCCTCTCCGTCGGTTACCCCTGGGCGTTCCAGGTCCCCGTCCACAGAGAGATCCAGGTCCAGGGGCAGATCCAGGCGCCGCTCCGGGAGCCGCTCCGTCTCAAGGGCCCGGTCCGGTTCCAGCGTCGGCCAGCAGATGAAGAGGAAGTCGACCCTATCCTGGGCTGATAGGGTTCGTGGCGGTGGCGAAACGGGACCCTCCCGGGGCCCACGCGACCCGCTCCCAGAGCAAGCTAGGGACGCCGAGATAGCGCGCCTTCAGAAGGAAAACGCAGACTTAAAAGAAATGGTGAGAAAGATGGCTAGCGAAATGACGGAGATTAAGAAATTGGTAATCAGTCAGAGTGCTTCGGCCAAAGCGTCGGCCCCGACCGCCGTCGAAGTACCAGTTACGGTCAGCGACTCGGCCGGGGCCTCCAAGCGCAGGGCAGTTTCCAGTAAGGAAGAATCAGTTTCGCAAACGAATGAGATCACGGGCATGTTGGCCACGCTCACTACGAGCGTGCAGCAGTTACATCAAGGCTTAGCACAGGTGCAGGTCGCCCTAGGAGACCCGAAGAGAGGCCTAGGAGCACTGGGCGATCAAATCGACGCTCTCGAGCGTCTGGTGATCCCAAGGACTACGTCCACAACTCCGATGCAGGTCGTTGATCCGAACGCGTCGTCGACTATAATCGGGGCTACGAGCACATCGACGCATCAGACTGGGGGGAACATTTTACGTGCGGCTTTGCTTACAGCAGGTAGTACGGAAAACGTGTCTATTCATGGATAGTTCGAAAGAAGCGTTCAGAATTTGGCAATGGAACTGCAGGGGATATTCCAATAAGAGGGCTCCATTGCAGCAATATTTTAGATCGCTAGCTAACAAACCACAGGTAATAGCATTACAGGAAACCCTAGTGTCCGCCGCATCCCTTCCCGGTTATCGGGCCGTCTCCGGTCAACCTGGTGGTCGGGGAGTATGCACGTTAGTTGACAAGAAGCTTACGCACTTGTCTCACGACTTGAAGCTGGCGGGTTGCAAGGTCGAATACGTCATGGCGGAGGCTCTGCTCAACACGACACAACGCAACCTGCGGAGAAACAGCGTGTTTATACTCAACATCTACAGCAATCCCAGGGACTCTCGAGAACAGTTCAAGACGATATTTAAGAAGTCCGTCGACCTGGCTGGCACCCATCCCCTGGTAGTCGTCGGGGACTTCAACGCCTCGTACGGACTGTGGGGCTACATCTACGACACGAGCAAGGGCCGGGGTCTGTGGCAGAACGCCAACGAAATGGACCTCACGCTCACCACGGACAAGGCGTTCCCGACCCGAATCGGCAACTCGGTGTGCCGGGACACCACCCCCGATCTGGCGTTCGTGAAGAACATCGCGGGAGCCGAGTGGAGTAACACCGCAATGGAGTTTGGTAGCGACCATTACATGCTCGAGACCCGCTTCGACGTCGCCCGAAGTAAATCTAGAGAGTTCACCATCACAGACTGTGACCATTTTCGCAAGCTCCGCGGCAACGAAAGCGCACCCGTCCCCGAAGACCTGGAAGACTGATGCAAGAGAATCAAGAGTGACGCGGAGTCGTCCACCAAGAAGATCGTCACCGACCTGGAGGTAGAGAAGATGGACAGCAGGCTAGCCGACCTAATCGAGGCCAAGCAGGCACTGCTCCTCCGATGGAAGGGACAAAGGTTAAACCGAAGATTGAGGAAAAAGATCTCCGAGCTCAACAAAGCCATCGAAGATCACTGTCGGACCCTCGGCAAGCAGCAATGGGACGAGGTCTGCGACTCGATCGACGGGCAGATGCGCAACGGCAAGACGTGGGGCATGCTCAAACATCTCCTCGACGAGGGCAGCACCAGATCCAACCAGAACCACACGCTCACCAGAGCCCTGCACGAAGGTACCAGATCCTGTTCCAGGGACGAGCTGGTAGCCAAGCTCATGGGGAAGTACCTTCCCGTAAAGCACGGAGACTAGGAAGTCCGGTTTCCCGACTACCTCGGCCCGGCCCGTCCGGAGTTGGACGAAGACTTCATCGTGGCGGAAATCAGGCAAGCCATTTTTGCACTCAACAGCAAGTCTGCCCCGGGTCCCGACGGCATCACCAACAAGATGCTGCGGAACCTTGACGACCGTTCAATCGGATACCTCACCGAGAAGATCAACGGGACGTGGAGAAACGGCAGTGTCCCAGAGAACTGGAGGACCGCCAACACCGTCCTGATCCCCAAACCCGGCAAGGCTCCGAACGTGGACAATCTCCGACCCATCTCTCTCACGTCCTGCGTCGGGAAGGTGGCGGAGCATGTCGTCCTCAACAGGCTAATCAGATTTCTCGAAGACAACGTCTATACTCACAACATGATTGGTTTCCGCGCCGGCCTCTCGACGCAGGATGCCATGAAGATGATCAAACATCACATCATCGACGGCAGTACCAGGGACACAAGGGCCCTGCTCGGACTCGACCTCGAGAAAGCGTTTGACAACGTTATCCACGAATACATCCTGGCTTCTATCGCGGACCTCGAGCTGGGCACCAGGCTGTATAACTACGTCCGTTCGTTCCTGACGGGGAGGAAAGCGAAGCTGCGGATCGGCGAATTTGTCTCCGACGAGGTGCTCCTGGGCCCACGGGGCACGCCGCAAGGCTCGGTCATTTCGCGCGCGCTCTTCAACATCTGCATGGTCGGCCTCTCGAGGAAGCTAGTTGAAGGTATCAAACACACCATCTACGCCGACGACGTCACGATCTGGTGCACCGGTGGCAGCGAAGGGCAAGTGGAAAGCGCCATGCAAGAGGCTGTAGACGTCACAGAGCGGTACCTGCTACCCACCGGACTCAGGTGTTCCCCAACAAAATCCGAGCTTCTGCTTTACAGAAAAGAAAGAGGGGGTAGACCCAAGGGCTGGAAACCGGTCTCCGAAAGTGACATTCACCTGTTCTCTCGGAGCGGCGACCCGATACCCAGGGTCGACACCATCAGAGTTCTGGGTATGTTCATCGAATCGGGTGGCGGCAACGGTACTGCGTTGCGCAAAATCATTGCGAAGACCGACAACGCTTTTCGCCTCGTGCGAAGGGTGACGAACAGACGTCGTGGCCTCAAGGAGGACAACCTGCTCCGGCTCATCAATGCCTTTGTGCTGTGTCACTTCACCTACACGGTGGCCATGCACAACTGGCTCAGAGCCGAGCGGGACAAGCTCAATGCCCTCATTAGAAAAATTCCCAAGAAAGCCCTCGGGCTGCCCGTCAGAACGCATACAGAGGACCTCCTCCGGCTCGGCATACACAACACCATGGAGGAGATAGCCGAGGCTCAGGAACGGGCCCAGCTAACTCGGCTATCCACCACGCCGGCCGGCAGGCGGATCCTTGAGGAGATCGGACTCACCCCCACCAATAACTTGGCTAGCAACGCCCAGATCCCCAGAGAAATGGGGGAGAAGCTCGTCGTCGCCCCGTTGCCCCGCAACGTTCATCCCGTGCACAACGCAGGACGTCGCAAGGCAAGAGCGTCCACGATATTAAAACAAATCTGCAAGGACAAGATTGAAGCAAGCTTCGTTGATGCCGCGGCGTACCGAGACGGCAAGGCTTTTGCGGTTTCCGTCGTGGACACCTTGGGCAAAGTCATCAACTGTGCCTCAGTTCGGACGACGGAACCCGAGGTGGCCGAGCAGGTTGCCATTGCACTCGCCATGCAAGACGGTCGGAGAGACAGGGTGTATAGCGATTCGAAAGTGGCCGTCAGGGCATTCCAGAAAGGCCGGGTAGCCCGGCAGGTAGTTCAAATTCTGAAATGCGCCAAACAAGGCGACAGCTCCACACACTCCATCCTTTGGTTCCCTGCCCACGTCGGGGTGGTCGAGGGGGTTCCTCTGAACCTCAACGAGTCTGCCCACGAGGCTGCGCGTGGCTTTACCGACCGCGCTGCCCTCGGATCGGACGACTCTCCCCCCGACCACAGGGACTCGCCTATCACGCACAATGAAGTCACTAAATTCTTTTACTTAGCGAGAAGGGTCCTCCCGCCGCCTCATTCTAAGCTAAGCAGGCCGCAGGCGGTCACGCTAAGACTCCTGCAAACTAACTCCTACCCAAATCCGGTGTCTCTTAACAGCATATATCCTGATAATTATCCGAATTGTTCTTGCGCGGCCTGTGGTGAGGCTGCTACTTTGGCTCACATGCTCTGGGAGTGCGAGTCGTTGGGCCCGAAGTTCAGCAAGGAAGAGTGGGACGCACTCTTGCGAAGTCCCCTCTTTGAAGACCAAATCCTGGCCGTCCAGCGCGCCCGTGATCGGCCTGGTAGGCTAGACCTGTCAGTCCCGTCGTGGGATTAGCCGGGTGCGCGTTTTATCGCGTTTTGCTGGACCCAATAAAAGTTTATTCACTCACTCACAGCAGTCATGTGATGGCGTCGGCAAACGCGGTGCACGTTCCGGCATGTGTAAACGACTGCGTAAGACGCTGTGGCCTCTCCCCCTTACTAGAGAGTACTGCATGTTTCTAACGCGTTTGTGCTAGCGTCCCCTTAAGCGGGAGATGGTGCAATTATAATGAAGGGCGCTGTTATAAAATAGGAATGACGTCACATATGGCACGTGTCATTGGTGGAAGTCAATCGTTCGATTTAGTGCGGCGAGACTGGGCGAATTACACGGAAGATTCACGGTTTACCGATGATTCCCTCCGGAGCTTCGCCCACTCATCATCATTCACCCCGTGGATATGCGGTGTTTTTTTGCTTCTTCTTTTCAGTTTCCCGGCCAACTCTACATATTTTTTCATACTACTTCTCTATTCTATTATTGTAGTTATTATTATTATTATTATTATTATTATTATTATTATTATTATTATTATTATTATTATTATTATTATTTCTAGTTCCGTGGGACCTTGGAATTGGGGCACCACCCTGCTGGACAAACTTCGTCTTTAACCCCCTACCCCCTCTGCGGACTGGGGTAGCAGCCTGTCCGGTATCTGATTATAATAAAGTTTTACTACTACTACTACTACTTCTCTAACTCGTATAGATATTCACCGAAGCTGCATTTGCCCCTTGGGAACGAAATCCACCGCAGCAGCTCCGCGTAGCAGTTGCTTCCTAGCTTTTTCCTTCATTCATGCAAGCGCAAAGCGAATGGTTCTTGATCACACAGGGTTTCGCTACAAGTGGTCACAAGAGGCCAACAAGGAAATGAGAGACCTGAAATTCTGAATCTTCCGGTAGAAAAAAGGGGCCGTAGTTAGGTATGTACAAGACGGAATTGTTTTACTGCGAGAGATAATGCCTTTCTGTTTCACTCTTCAAAGCGAATCCGAAGCTTCTGTTCCGTGAAGAAAAAACGTTCTTAAAAGTGCATTCGGTTCCACACTGCAAAGTGCAGCCTAAATTTGCTGAGAGGGCAAAAAAGATGCAACATACCATGTTGAACTTACGTAGAATTTTGCGGCTGTGCATGTGTTTATGTCTATCTACATGTGATTTTCAATATATTTCCTGTGCCTTGAATAAAGATTCCAGTTCCACGTCAGACATGTTCCGTGTTGTATTTATTTGTCCTGTAACTTACAGACAACAGCCCCTTACAGACCACATGCCTCTTACTGACAACAGGAGTCGTTCCTTCGCGCAGATATGCAGCAATTACCGAAGTCAATATTCGCAAAGTACGGCGAATCAGTGCGCCAGGCTGGTTGGCTTGGTCTCTGTCGAGCAAATCTCTTTAGCTCAGTGGGAAATGCTAAGCTGAACTTCTGCAGCCCCTCTAGACATCGACACGAGAAGGATAGGAAGCGGCAGGAGGTGTGACACACGGGGACACGGCAACGCTGGATAAAAATGTACCTTATCAAAGCAACACGCAACCATTGCAGGCAATATTATGGATCTAAGGTATTTGATAGACGGCACAACTGGGCTGGCTGTACCCCATGTTGCACTAACGAGCGCCTTTTGCGCAATGGCTTAGGAATATGTGTAAAGCTCGATGTATAAACTCAAGAGCACCGGACAAAGTTACGTATGGAGTCGATATTGTATTGCATTCGTGTACATATCACCGGAGTAATGATGCCACAACCTCTCTTAAAAATGGCAGTGCATGCGGCACAATATCTGTAAAGATGCAGACAAATCATAAGGATAAATAACGGAAACCTTTTAATGACACATGAATCCATGTACAAATAAAGTGGGTGACGCGCCAGTAAGAAGAGGGAGCGGTGCACTTGTTCGCAATGTCAATAAATATTTCATTGGTTGAAGAGCAATTCTTATTAAGGCTATACAGAAAAATAATAAAGTTTGATCATGGAAATCCCAGAACCGGGACTTAAAGGAGACAAACAAAGAAAACCGCGTCGTAATAATACGTGACAGCATGTGCGGTTGCAAACTATGCTCTAAACCAAGGAATAAAGTAAATATGAGATTATTGGCTCTGATAACCGCAAAAAAACATTACAAGCATCGACGGAGCATACGCTGTGATGGAAGGCAAAACAAGAATAAAATATAGATCGGGGTCGCACGTTTAACAAATTTGCTACCTCATATGGGTCAAAGAAACGCATACATCCCCTAAATGTGCGTCCGACCGGAGCTTCATAGTCTCATTAGTACAAGATTTCTATGAGCGTCACTTGAGGGACACATGCTTCCGGCATCACTTAGCAATACTACCTGCTCTCTGCTGCCTCCTCAAAAAACAATGCAGGCGCCCATAGCTAGCAGGCCAAAATAAGTACTACATACGGCGGGAAAAAAAAGATGATGACTGAAAGAGGCAAAAGTCTGGGGAAGGAACAGGCTTGACAAAGGTGGGCTTTTCAAATAGCCGTGGCACCTACATCGAAGCTCCCTTTCACTCTCTAAGCCAAATATAATTTGGCAGCGCCTTGCGTTTCGCACGTACAGGAGTAGTCATTTGCAAACTTCTACTTCTACATGCGCTCTTCCTGACGGTACCATTTACGTGATTGTTCCGGCAAGAAAATCTGCCTCCCGCTTCGACTACTACAACTCGTGTTTCCGGATCATGGATGGGGCTCTAAGGAATCAGAATCTCCTATGGAATACGGTGACAAATTGCCGCCTCGGGTAAGGAGTGGAAGGTGGCACAGAACAGGGGAAAAACGAAATGTTAAGAGCAAGTGAGCGGCAGAGACGTAGTCAGCATCACAGCCTGTAGGGTACTACGCGGGCAGATCGATAAGCTACTAAGAGCGGCGGTCGCAGAGGAAATGGGTACGCCATTCATCGTTTCTTTTGCCCAACAAAATCGATAAACGCCCGTTCGACCGAGACGCGCTTCGCATGACTGCACGTTGATGCTATTCAGTTTAGCTTTTCCTAGTGCTGTCTTGAAATAAAGTCAAGAAACATTTCTACGTTCCGGTCGCTTTTGCATAAGATCGAACAGGGGCTGTAGTATGATGACTGTCAAAGCTAAGCAGAGATATGCAGCTCATATATGCTACTGACATACGCTACTAGGACTCTTATCGGTTAACTATTGCTACGAGCGCCTATAAGGCATATGGGTGCTTACGATGCCTTAAGTTGTCAAAGTGCACTCAGTACTCTAACACCTTCACCATGCGACGAGACGAAAGACGCGGTGATCAATTCATTTTCCCGTTAACCAGCACTTATGCCCCGAGAAGTGCCTCTTCAAGCGCTGAACGTGTAGCAAAATGCTTCTTTTGCATCCTGCGGTTCTCGTGGTAAGGTTCCAGTATAGAGCGCCGATATCGGAAGGCTAACGCTGTGTGTGAGTTTACAGAAACGCCAGTTCTGCATTCTCTTTAGCCCTCCAAAGCGGGGTGCGGGTGGCCGGGACAGCACACCAGTATATAATGCCTCGCCATGAATGCGCCAATGAAAGTCCACATCTGCAATAACATGGCTAGTAAAATTAAAGAATAACGGTGCAAGTCTTTTTCAGTATCGCATTGAAATCGCTAGTAAAATGAAAGAGCAGCAGTGAAAGTGGAGAGCCATGAACCAACAGCCACAAGAGTGGCTGGAGAAAAGCACACATGTTCCATAACTTTATGTATTGGACAAGTAAGCGGTCTGAAAACATAGCCTAAAGCCACTTTCTGCGTTGCATGCCCATGGAGAAGGATTTGATGGGCTCATCAACAACATCTCATTATGCATCTCACTGAGTGAGAGCTGAGAACTTTCGTTAGATCACCTGGCTCCAATCAGTATTAGTAATTATGGGAAAGCGGTCACTGCCAATTTTACCTGGAGTAATCATCAACAAAACGATAGTTTCTACCGCGTGTATCACGAGGTCAATAACACGGCTTTAAATTGAAGTCCTTAAAAAATCTGATGACAACTAAGCACTTCTTATGAGTTGTGAATGCGAAAACAATAACGTCCAATTGAACGCCGCAGAGCGGTCCTTCGAGTTATTACAGTGTACTAGAATAGAGTTATTCACCTCGCGGGCAAGCGAGCGCGTTGAGGTGCCTCACCCAATACCGCGGCAGCAGGTGTTCCCTAAAAACCCGTTCTTCTCCGTCGAGGCCCGAGCTAGCCAGCGTTACGGTGCGCTCGTGACTTGGCGTCACCGCCAATGGCAACGCTTTCGTGACGCGGCGTCGCAGCGAAAATCGAACTTTCGCGGCTACAGAGGCCGCCGGTTTGTAACAGCGGAGCTGTTTAAGCTCTTGTTGCCGCGCGTTGCCTAGCAACCACCTCGCGGAGCGGCGTGTGCTTCGCCTCCTCTCCGTGCCGTGCACATGTTGCCTTGACATGGAACGCGAAGGAGAGGGAAGGAGAGAAATTGAAAATGAGAGAGAGAGAGAGAGAAAGAAAGAAATTGTAGCAGCACCAACGAGGCAACGCGCAGAGCTGCTGCAGACGCCTCCCGCGTTTCCCCGTTTCGCCGCGTTCGCGCCGAACGCAACGGTTTCCGTCACTGCAACAGGCGCCTCTGGCGGCAGCTCGGCAGGTTTCGACCAGCCACACCTGGCAGCGTATTTCTATTTGCGCCCACGCCCAGTGCTCGACCGCTGGCGCCGTCATGCGCCGCTCGCGCGCACCATGTTTCAAGGTGGTTTCTTTCGCTGAGGGCGCTCGAACAAAATCATATGGTTCGCATGAACGCCCGCTCCGTAAGTGTGCCTGAATGGCGTATTTTCCGCATTTCGGTCTTGCATCACATTTCGTTCAGATGATCATACACTTAAAGGACATTTACGACCAAGAAGAATGTCAGCCGGCTTGGTATCCACTTTTGATTAGGTGTTTAACTTCCCCTTACAAGTTTTTGCTGTGAAGGACGGTGTTGCTGTGTGTGACTTATCTTCACATGGACTGCTCGTTGACGTTTGATTAGTTATGTCCACCTGGTGCTCATATTATTGTAAATAGTTCCTGTAAATACGACATTTCATTCATTGTAATAAATACCATGTTCAAAAAAAAGTGGCTGAATGGCGTAGTCGTTATGACGCTTGCTAAAAGACAGGGGTACGCGGGTTCGAATCCTGCCTTCTTGAAACTTCTTTTTTTCTTCGTATCATCATTTTCCCCCTCTCTGTTTGGCGGTGCGGTCGGTTGAACCCCGGTGTCACGGCGGCAGCCGTGGTGCCGGGCGCCGGCGCGAAGCGGCGGTCGTTGGGGTGTTGCGGAGCGCAGCATAGCAACACCCAGCGTAGCAACACCCCAAATTAAAAAAAATACTGCTCCAGTCAGGTAGACTGCTCCCTCCCTGATACATTATATTTGGATTATCACAACAGTGATGCCTTTATTTAGGAATAGCATCAAGGCCTTAACAGCAGCTAAGGTTGTGCCTAGTCACCACGAGCACAGCGTGTTCTCCGTTCCAATGGCACGGCCGCCGGCAGGCGACTGGCGTGACTTTTTTCGCCTTATGAAAGCCTGACACATTATTTGGAAATTTCGGAATGGACGGCTACTCGGTAGGCTACCCTCATAAAGGGTGAGGGTGGGTAAAGGATGTTTCCATAGGAATAAAGCGAACCCGGACCGTCTAAAATGAAGAATGGTATGATTCTCTCTGCAGTATAATAGCCATTTTGGAACGTGAACAAACCATGACAACCTTTCTAAAACCATGTTGTAATGAATCTTGCAGAAATCATTTAAGATCACTGAAGGGTACACTTTCACTTGCTCACGGAACTGTGTGTCTCTTGATGTTTTTGGCTATGACATTGCGCCAGTAAGCACGGGACTGCGGGATCGAATCCTGGCCGAGGCGGTCGCATTTCGATGAGGGTAAAATGCAAAAAACGCAAGCGTACCCTGCATTGGGTGCGGGCTAAAGAACCCCACGTAGCCAAATTATTCCGGTGTCCCTCACTACGGCATGCCTCATAAACAAATCGGGGTTTCGCAAGATCCCAAAAATTGTATCTTACATCGAAGCTGTTGGCCTCTAGTTGGTCTGGATTTTTGTCGTTGTCGTCATCACGGAAAAAATACCTTCAGCGATTAACAAAGCCTCTAGTTGGTCTGGATTTTTGTCGTCGTCGTCATCACGGAAAAAATACCTTCAGCGATTAACAAAAAACCTTGAGCGATTGAAGCGACAAGTGCACACATTATTTGGCGCTACGCGTACAACATACAGTACAACATTGGTTTCATTAAAGAACAAGCACAAAACAAGCATACAAACCACACCATTGGTGATAAGGTGCTCCTGATAACAATTCGAAGCACGCAGAGCTCCCCGCATACGTTTTCCGGTGAAGATTATGGCGAATTCCATTGGGAGAACAGGAGCAGAGCGCCGCGCAGTGCGGAGTCGGGCGACAGCGCAGTGAGAGCAGGCACACTCGACCCGCCACTGGAATACGGCGTGCATTCGGAGAGCAGGTGGGAGGGGGACATGTGAGGAGAAATGTACCATGTGACTAAAGCAAACGACGTCCCACCATTCTCTGCAGGAGAGCGGCAAAACACGCGTGATCGTCCTGTAATCTGTCGGGCGTAAGGCTGTCACCGTTTGCGGCCACGTACTACATGCGTTTGTGCAGCGCCGACGCATCCCACAAAGTGTCCGCCTGCGAAGATCATCTGAAACTGCAACTTGAATCTGAAGTTGAGCTCCAGCAGCTTTCGCTGCTGTCACCGTCGAGCGTCTCAAGCACTTCAGCAAGGCGACGACGCTTTGCTGCCGCTGTCCCCGGCGCATCCAACGAGAAGCAAGGCGGACTAGAAATGCCAGGATGTGTCGCTAAATCGCTGCGAAGCTCGCTCGTATCGCCGACGTCAAAAAACAGCGGTACCAAAACACCAACTACGCTTGGCTGCCGCCATTGCCGCCGCGCGCGCCGGCTGAAGCAAAATAAAAAGAAATGAGGAGGATATGACGGTTTAAGTCACGTGACTTCCTCCGTACTCCGCTTTTCAGGCGAGAGCAGTCCGGACTGCTCCCGGCTGCTCTCGGCGCAGCGAAACTGCTCTTGTTCTACCACTGGATGACGGCTCTCCCACTCCTGTTCGACCACTGAAACACGGCGCCTCTGGAACGAGCACTTTCAGCGTGCTTTTGAGTGCTCCTGTTCTCCCAATGGAATTCGCCATTAGTGTTGCGCAAGCTGCCGCGGCGACGGCAGCTTGCGACGTGGAGTGACGTCACTAGCCTGTCACATTTAAGAGAACCAGCCTAGCAACTGATTTTACTGCTGTTGCAGTACCGCTATGGGTAGGCAACGCATAGTTAGGACTCCAGAGGAGCAGCGTGAATACGAGGAGCGACAAAAGGAAAAAGAAACGGCAAAAACAACAGCGGCGGCGTTCTGCCGCTGGACGTATTGCTGTGTGATTCTAGCACAGGGGAAGGCACACGTCGATATTCTCCTGTGGTTTAATAATGCGCCGGAGGAGGAACTTGAGCAATCAAGCATTGCATGCCCCCCTTAGCAGTTGTAGTGGTGCTTTTCAACAGCTTCGCTGGACATACACTTTCGCAGAGCCGGGATGGTGAACCAGTTTTTTGTCTGTTTTACTTTCTTCTGTGGGTAGAACATTAAACAAATTGTGGGGTTTTACGTGCCAAAACCACGATCTGTTTATGAGGCACGCCGTAGTGGGGGACTCCGCAAAATTTGGACCACCTGTGGTTCTTTACGTGCACCTAAATTTAAGTACACAGGTGTTTTCGCATTTCGCCCCCCATCTAAATGCGGCTGCCGTGGCCAGGATTTGATCCCGCGACCTCGTTCTTAGCAGCTCGACACCATAGCCACTAAGCAACCGCGGTGGGTATATGTGAAAATGCATGTACACGATGTATGCACTACCCGCTGATTAGAGACTGTATTGTAAGGTGCCATTATTGTTTATATTCTTGAGACTTTCTTCTCTAGTGCAGTGGAGTGATTGAACTTCTACATTGTATGTACCACTTTTTTTTCCTCACCGTTTTGCTGTGCAAACGTTGCTTATATGAGAAGGCTATTTTAAACCATGTATGTTGTAGGTTAGACGTATTCAAGAGTTAAGGAGTAGCCGGCGCCTTACTTGTGCGTCAACATCTCCTCATATCATATAAAAAAAAAAACCGCGGTGGGTGGGTAGAACATTGCGAATGTTCGTGCTATTTCACTGTGGCCTATCTATATCAATATTTTTTCTAATTTTATTTTTGCTCGGCCTGCGAAAAGAAGTATGTAGCACCAATAATGGTGTCAACCTTTCCTCTTATTCCATATTACCAGCAACAACAATCACTGGCTCTAATGTGGCCTTTGAGGAGCTTTCCGGCATTCCGGAAATGTGCGAACTCAATACCATAAGCAGGAGAGGCCACACTTAATGACATTTCTTCCATTGATGTATATCGATTGTCGCTCTTGCGTGACTTGTGGTTTCAACGTGGAAATATACATAAGGTCTTGCTCGTAGGGCCGACTAAATGTTTAGCTAAGTCATGCTAGACCCGAGTTTCCTGTCCTCCGTAGCCCTACGACGTAGAGATGGACGTTAAGCTCGGACTCAAAAAGCACGTCCTTAATATACAAAATCGCACATTCTGAGTCTTGCTCCTGAAGGAGTTGCAGAAAATGGTACTTCATCTTCACAGTCACTCTCTCTCTCTCTCTTATGTATTGCAAAGCACTGGAGGAAAGAAAACGTGGCGCTTGCACGATCAGCATAATGATTTGATCGGCTGTACATTTCCAGTCTCCGTAGCACCAATCGGTCCACCCGATTAACCTGTCTCGGTTAAACCGAGACAGATCAATGTCGGAGATAGGTCCGTCTCCGAGACAGGTCAATACAGGTTAAACTAAGCCAGATACAGGTCTGACCTGTCCCCGGTTAAAGCAGAATCTGAAGTTGCCAATATCTAAAGCCGAAGACCATTGCAAGCTTTCAAAGAATAGGGGAAGCAGCCGGGCCGCGTCACACCACGACAAAAAGACAACAGAATTGTGAGACATTGCAGAATCACAACATGATCTCCAGAGATTTTATTTCTTTCGAGCACTTGCATTTAGAATTTCACTTGCCTGTAATCAAAACACATACTTTAAATCATTGCCTATATATCACTGCCCGTATCAAACATTGCCCTTAACAAGTACACTTTCATGTACTTGTTAAGCACTGCGTGGCGATTGCAAGCGTAATTCCATGCTACAGCCGTAATTAGCCCCCGCTTTTGAACTTCGCCTTCATATTATCCATAACCGGCGCTGCATTTCAAAAAAGATAAACAAGGTGCCTTGTTTAATTTACTGGGGGCACCCCGACACTCCGTACAGAACCTCGTATAGCGAAAGAAGGGAATACGCGATGGTTCACTAAGTATTTGCAACGCTTCTCATTAGACATGGAAAGTTGTTTCACCACATATTACTCTTAACGGAGCCTTAACAAAATTTCTGACGAATCAAAGAATGGCCTCACTACTAAAGGGTATCACCTCAAAAATCTCCTGCTCCGAGAATTTTTCGAATCCTTCAGGTATATATAGGCGGAGTCAGAGGCAGTTATCGCACCGATGCATGGCTTTCGCTCTGTTTTCGTCTCTACTAGGGCGCTGGAACCTACACAGGGGTGTGGCAAGACGGCAAGCACCCCACGTAATTGTCTTCTTCGGTTGTTTATTTGATTTTTTTATTCTGTAGGATGCAACTTTCTGTCCAGGCGTGTGTGGCGCTGTCCTAACGTGAGATGGACGCTCCAGCGACTGCAGCCGTCACAGCGACCAATCACAGCACGCAGTTGTCTGATATTCTCGCCGACGATGGATGGATGGATTGCTCGATGCTATTACCGTCCCCTTAAACACGGGGAGGGGTGGAATGCGCCACCAAGCTCTTTCTTTATTTGACGACTCTCTTACCAACTTTTTTTAAAGGCAAACAATGCTCATCAGGCACTCTTTCTGAGCCATTATAGGTAATATTGTTTTTTACTGCCCTATTGCTTGTGGCCTGTATGCTTTTATGCCACCAAAACTCCAGCCTCATTTTCCTAATCTCTAGTGCAGAGATTAGGAACATGTTTGCTGTCCCCTTGCTTTACCTGAACTCCAGGGAATAAACGATGCCAACGGTGCCTAAACCAACCACGGCGTAGATATTTTCGCATTCTATTAAAACACGTTCGATCGTTTCCCTATGTTTACCGCAGCAAGCACATGCTTCTTTTTCTTCGTGTACATCGCTTTATACCTGCGCGTTCTAAGTCATCCTAATCTGGCTTCACAACTTTAAGAGTTTCCCTTTGAGCTATAAAAGAAATGTTTCCCTCTTGATTTCGCTTGTACCTATTAGGTAGTTATTCATTTCCGGTTTCATATCGATTCCTGCACCCAGGAGATTGTCTCAGCCGTTTTGATTTTGCGCCTAAAGTTCTTTGCAGCCATGCTGCTTACTATAGCGGCCGCCATGTTTGCTGGTAAGCTTCCTAGCTATTTTCCTCCACAGTGAGTCAATATGTTTTATTTACTAATGTTTGAACACTCTAGCAACCCATTTGCTTTTCGCTTTTCATATTCCTCAACCATTCATCGAAGTCAATTTTCCTTTGAGCTCCCCTCACTTGAAAACCTGTCCAGCCCATATCAACCTGTACGGCTTCATTTGTAGTGTTCCCGTGAGCCCCGAATGCGAGGCGCCCCACTGCCCTTTGGTTGCTATCCAGTTCGATTGTACCTCTGACTTCAAGCCAACAAACGCATTTCCGAATGTAAGTACGGAAAGCATTACACCTTTGCACATAACCAGTAGCACCTTGCACCCAATAACACCATAACGTCAAAGGCCCCGTATCGCAGAAAATCTGGTGTCGGCGTCGGCGGCGTTGTCCGTCAGAGAAAAATCATCCCGAACCACGCGGGCCATCCGCGTGGCGCACAGGCGCTACTGAACGAATTGAATTGCTCAAAGTAAAATGCTTCATAAAATTCTTCAAGCACGACTGACACCCAACCTACAGATATGATAGCGTCAGATCGTGATTTAAATATACGAGAAAACATCATTTCACGGCGAAACACAAACACAAACCCTTTTTCCAGCTGCCGTTTGAGGTCTGTCTTATATGGGAGCCGCGTGCCCCGCTCGGTTCGTTGCAACAGTATCCCGATGGCGCTCGCCTCCACGCATCCGCAGAGGCGCTTCTATACAAAAATGCTTGACAAAAAGAAAAAAAAATGTCAGCCCTTCCACTGAGGTGGAGATGGAAGACCAGCGAAGCTGTAATGTGGTGGGAATTATGGAGGAGGAGGAAATAACTTTAATGAGTCCTGAGGAACCCCTCCCCACCCACTTTTGTTTAGTGGTCGGCAGGGGTCGCGGGCCGCACCCACGTTGGGACGGGAAGCCCGTCCCAACGTGGGAATTATTATGGAATTATTAGTGGGAATTATGTATTTCCAATTATGACTATTAGGATGTGATGGTGTAATTGGTTATCTGAACTAATAAATAATGAAAAATATATATGATCCGGTGGTTTTCGTTTATTCAGTGACCACAGGGGCCATGGCCTTATGGTCGCTACGGTACATCGTCATAAGGTGTACGGCAAAGGTTGGCACGTTCTTCATAAACACGTCACCAACGCCGCGCGCGTTCGGTGCGAACGCGGGCAAAACGCCGCCGCCGTCGACAACAGTTGTGTGCGTTGTTGGTGTGACCGCATACAACCGCTGTCAAAACGCTGGCTACGTGATGCAGAGGCCGGCAGGACTGCGCGCATGCGCCGCAGTCGGAGAGCGGGCGCGCACACGCACAGTCTAGGGTGCCTCGATGCCCTCCTCGTCCACCGCTCCCCTTCCACTGGGAAGTCGCGTTTGCTCTCCACCGTACGTTCGCTCCCCGTGAAAGCGTGCGTCCCTCGACCTCGCGCGCTTTCACTCGCACGTAAGTCGCGTTTGCTCTCCGCCGTGCACTGGCTCCCTGTGAAAGCGCGCGTCCCTCGCTCTCGCGCGGTTTCACTCGCACATACAGCGTACGGCCAATGAAAGTTCTTTTCTATTGCCGGACGCGACCATCGAAGAGTGAGCCCTTAACAGCTTCGCTGTAAAAATATGTATTGGAAACCTGATTAAATCAGGTTTCCAATACATAATCAGTCTAGGTGACTATTTGTCACCCCCCCCCCCCCATTCCACTGGGGATGCAATTAAATCATCATAATCTTCACTGCGGCAGCAGCTCATCTCTCCGTGTGCGTGGACATAAGAAAAAGAACCATGAAGTTCGCCTTCGTGCATAGTGTTTGCCGCCAGCATTTGCATGTGAATATTACGGTCACATTTATTTATTTATTTATTTATTTATTTAAAAATACCTCACAGGCTCCACATAGGAGTATTATGTGAGGGGGACTATACAATAAATTTTTACAAGAACACAAAACAGAAAGGAATTCAAAAACCTAGTGTTATACAATGGGAAAATGTGAGACATAACATAGGTGTAACACTAATAATAAGACACTTAGTATGTATTATACATATTTGAACGGGCCAACATGCTGTCATTATATAATGTATAAACATGATTGCAAGATATCAAATGGTTAACAAACACAGTCATACATGGTTAGTATTTTATTTCTAAATGCCGCGTGATCATGAATACACAGTACATCATCAGGGAGGTCATTCCATTGAATAATGGCACGTGCTAGAGCAGATGCGTTAAAGGCTTGAGGGCGGCATTGTGCGGCTTGGGAAGGCTTTCGTGCCTACATGAGCTATAATTATCGATAAGCGTGAGAAGCAGTCAGGGAATGCTATTCCGTTCCACTCTTAAAGGCGAAGCTTGAACGTCCTCCGAGTTTTGTACCCACATAGTGATCTGTGTTTTATGATGGCCGCATTTCTCTTCCCGTTTGATATTATAATTTTTTCCTGTGTTTCCATATGCATATATTCCCTTCGTTAATCCATCCCTATTGCAAAAACCAGCGCCTTCCAGTGTGAAACCAGCGCGTTTTTCGACACTTGGTGGCACTGGCGACGCTGGCGCACGCTGGGAGTCACTGGCAGTCACTGCGACACTGGTGCGATCGCTGGATAAGAGCTGGATCACACTGGACGAGACGCTGGTTTCACTGCTATGACGCTGGGGGGCACTGGTGGGCGCTGTACACGCGCTGGTTGTCTCTGGAGTTCGCTGGCTCTCACTGGACGCTGCGCTGGTTTCGTTTGTACCGCACTACCGAAGTACAGGCGCTGTTGAATATTAAATGCTTGATACAACTTTATGGGCATCTCCTTTCCAAAAAACAGACTCCTGTCCTAAATAGCACTATAATTTTAGATCATAAATGTCTCTTTCGCTTCGGCGGTGTTGCAACTTGAAATAAAGATGCTTGAGCTAGCCCATGCATATGCGACAGTTCAGATCACTTTCGCTTTGTACATTTCCGTTTCGACTGTGCGGATAGCTGTATTCGTGAACGAAATTACGCTAACGCAGATAACGCCTAGTTTTCTAGTAGTTCGTACGCAATCGATGTCTGCCAGTTGTCTCAGTGTTGTACAGTCGACACGAAACCCAGCAGCCGTTCAGACGCGTTCGAACGGACCTCAGGAAGCCTGCCGCTGATTGATATAATCGCACCGACAACAAAACTGCGGTGATTCGTGCGCTTCCACTTTCCCTGGTGTACTAAAAATAATAGTTAAAAGGTTCTGAAGCTTAAATACCAACATTTTCGCGTTCGCCTGGTACCCACACCGAGATCGTTTGCTTCCAGCGAAGATAAGACCTACCGTACCCACCGAGTCCGTCTACACTCTATCGGCCCGTCTGGGCTGAGGAATCAACAAGTATAACGAGGTTACATCACTCTGTAGTTCAGTTTTCCCATCGGTGTTTTTAAACAGACCATTCTTTCGTGCCTACAGTGTCAGCACAACAAGCGATGAGCGCCGATATGACGCTATAAGCATACCTATATGTGCTGTCGCCGAAGGCTGCCAGCCGCATTAACCCACCGCTTCTCTGACAGAAATATGTGACTAAACATACGTGTCGATTGAAAAGCATTGTCGAGCTATGCAAATGATGCATTATCCTTGATCGAAGAATAAGAAACGGCTGCCAAAACCGACAGTAACAGCCCGTACAACAACTCGGGTCGGCGGTTCATTTAAGGCTTTCTTCGTAGTCAATGTACCAATCGCAAAAGCAAATAACTGTTGCAGCACTTCCAGGCATGCTATGCAATACGGACAACAACTTTTCGTTCTGATAGAGGTTTAGGTTTTAGTTGAAGGCGATGTCACATCTACCATGCCTGTGATAGACATCTGCCCAAAACTGCAACTGTGTCTGCGCGTTGACATGGCGAAATATCAATTGGTTATCACGAATCGGCGTGGCGTATTGGTAAGATACTGGATTTGGGAACTGTAGGTCGATTGTTCGAATTCATCCTAGTGGGATTTCTTTATTTCTTTTTTTGGTTGCATTACAATGCTCTCTGTTTCTTTCTGTGTACGAAAAAATATATAAGTTAGCCAGGCACCACGTATTTCTCGCTCTTGAGCGGCATTTCGCCCCAGTAACCCAAGCCCAGCCCCCCCCCCCCCAGTATACCGCGCCATGCCAGCGTCCCAGCATCCAGCGCGCGACACTAGGCCCATAATCAGGCATGCCACTGGGCACTGGATACTGGGTTTTGCAATAGGGATACAACGAGGTTTTTGTGTTTTAGTTTATTACCCGAGGAACTTCCTGGCCCTTCATTGACATTGTCTGTTCACTGTTTTCACAGAGTACCGTAAGACCGGATTGTTTAACGATAAATTTTCATCCCATGTGTTTCACCTTTCTCTCCAGAGATATTAGCCAGACTTTGCATATTACTTTGTTTGTCAGAAAGGAACACAATGTCATCCCCATAAATCAACCGGGTAGTTGCTGCTTTACTATCGCTTCCTCTTTGTATAGGAGATTAAACTCGATGGTGATCTCTTCTATCGCCCTTTCCGTCCTTACCATATGTCATAAGCAACAGTGGGGATAAAGGGTGCCCTTGTCTTACTCCTTCGGAGATATCGCTGCTCATCCCTTCCCATTCTAAGCTGAAGGTATTTCCTTAGTAAGTCTCCATCATAAGCTGTATAAAACTGTTGCCTATGCCTCCTCCTTCCTGAATATCCCACAAACAGTTGTCATTAGCGATGTCATACGCTACGGTAACTTTTAAAAACGCCATGTAGAACTGTCTCGTTTCTTCTCTGAAATAATACAATACACCGAGTAAGAACAAATAATTTGCCATCCTGACGGTTACCAATTCTGAATCCATTCTGGTGTTCTCCCAATATGCCAATTTCTTCTGCCCATGTTTGTAGATGTAATTTAACTGCCTGCATTGTTAACCGGTATATTACCGATGTAATAGCGAACGGGCTATGTGAGTGAATTTTATATCCTTCCCCTTTATCTTTATAAATGAAATTCAATATACTTTTTCGCCAACTGTCTGGTATTTACCTTTGTTGTAAGCTTTATATGTCTAGGCGAAATCGTATATGGCTATGCGAAATTGTCTGTGTACAGAAAACTATCATCGTCAGCATTGGCTCTAGCATCGTCGTCTGCTTCCGCAGCTGGCCCGTTGGCGCCCCTCAGGTTGCGCTCGTGCTCGTGCTCGGCACGCGCTCGTGCCACTCCGCCTGCATTCGTCGTCGTCGTCTTCGTATAATGCTGGCTGCGTTGCCTCTCATCATTCGAGCATAGAATTTCACTTCTCTTCTGTCGTCGTAATGGGGAGGCCACGTTTACGGGAGCATCAGCCATTGCTTAAGGGGGTATGAGCCATCCATTGTCTTACGTGACGGAAAGATTTAATTTGGAAGCAATTTTATTCAGAAGAATTAGAAGCGCCAATGGCGGGCGAATGATGCTAACCACGACGCCGAGCAAACTCGAGACATTGAACGCAAGGGACAACGGTTGACTGCGGGTATACCGTCAGAGATGTTCTCTCCGTAGCAGCCGAACGTGTGTGTAACCTCACAATTGAAAAATACTTTAATGATCCCTCGGGATTAACCCAGTGATAAACACCGGGGCCGCACGTTACAGCTTGGCTGGTTAACAACCTTCCCGGAGTGGAAGGGCCGATGACAGTGTTGCCAGGTTTGGCTATCTATAGCCGAATTGAGCTACCGAAAAAAATTTGGGCGTCGACTTCGACGAGTTGGCTATGTGGCTATATTTGGGCTACTGAAAATCTGCGACTTGGCTTTGTTTGGGCTATAAGGGGCGCCCCAATCAAAGCTCCAGAGGGGCTCTGATCGAGTAGAAACAAATCTCGAAGGTCATGTTTTAGCTGACTGAGCCGGCAGCTCACCTGTGCGTGTGTGCGTGCGCGAAATGCCATCCGCCCCCCCCCCCTCCTCCTCCTCCATTCTCTGCGCCGTTGTCTGAACCAGTGGCTTTGATCTTTGATGTACTTTGCTATGCTCATCGCTATGCTCACAGACCAAAAAAATAGGGTCGGGTGATTGTGGCGCCGACATGAAAGAAGCACGGGTAGATGACCCGCTCCAGCGTGTTCACGGCCATGGCTCCTTGGTGAACTATCGCGCCGAGCACAGCTTCACGTTTCTCACGCTAAGCTTTACTGCCGTTTTATTTTCCTGCGAGGTTAGTTTTTCTTTGTGCTTACATTAGAGGTTCATTTTCGTAGGTTAGACATAAGACCGAATTGTCCTCGGAGAGAAGAATCGAACCATGGGGAAGTGTGCCAAGTATGCGAGAAAGTATAAAAAAGCATGGGAGCAAGACCCCGAGCCCAAAGTGGGTCCTGGTGCGTTTACTTATAGATGGCTTGCCCGTAACGTGACAGATGCAGGTACTTATTGTGCTAATATCAAAACAAGTTTGCCGCGATGCCATTAGTGCGCCACGTCACATGAACATCGCCCAGTGTGTTAGCTTAGCAGGTGATGTGTCGCGCTGCTGGCTCGAGGAAGGGGTTTGGATCCTCGGCCACGGCGGCCACATTTCGGTCGAGGTTAAATGTTGAAACACCCGTGTACTTAGATTTATGTGCACGCTAAAGGACCCCAGGTGGTCAAAATTAATCCGGAGTCGCCCACTGTTTCATGCCTCCCAATCATATCGTGGTTTTGGCACGTAAAACCCCAGTAATTATTATTAATAGTATATCAACATGGTTTGCGTTTTGACAGTAACCGGTTTTCACAGGATTACCACTGTCATCAATTTGTCGTTTACCTTTGCTCTTTATGAGCTGTCACAGCTTTTGCCATTTCGAGCAAGTTACGTTCGGGACGTGCTTGTCGCCGCAAACGACTGCGCGCTTCTTACACTTGCGTGCCGTTTTGCGCAGCAACGGTTTAAAGTTTCGCTTACACCGATTGAGACAGCGAGTGGCATCTGTTGTCTCTCACTTCTTTTTAACGCATGTTCTTGGCATGCTGGAGACCTAAGACGGCGATCAGGTTGATGTAAGTGGGAACTATATAGAGTGTGTCCCAAGTAACCCGGGTCGATCTAATTAACAAGAAAACAAGATAGGACGATAAGACAAATAACGCGTGATATATGGCGCGATACAGTGGTTTGGGTTCATAAAAAAGAAGCCGTGGGCACGTCACCGTCGCAGACCGCTGGACAGCTGAAGTTTTTCTACACCGTAGGCGCATGTCACGTGAGAGCTCAATGATGCTGACATTATTTTGCGTCCACGTGAGCTAAAAAGCAGAGTTCGTAGTTAGTATTACTGTATACAACTAAAAATAATAACTTACTACTATCTGTCATATAATAAAATCACTATGATTTCGCCTTCTGCAGTGATTCGCTGCAAGCGTGATGTAGACCGTCACGACGGCAATCACATTCGGTTACAACGGGTTGTGCAAAAAAGGATCGCGTTGTTGAATGTGAAAATTTATATAGAAATAAAACTGCAAAAAATGGCTATGTTTGGCTACGAAATATTTTGCTCTATTTTTGTGTTTGGCTACATTTGGGCTACAATTTCTTTAACATTGGGCTACGTCGCCTCGTCCGACCTGGCAATACTGGCCGATGAATGTTTTTTTTTTTCTACTGCTTTCAACAGAGCTCGGTTACTTTTTTTGCTGCTAGTTCATTATACAGCCTAACAGAAGCTTCGTCTAACCCTCTGGCTGTGCTCGTATGAATTTCCTCGATGGCTTTTTTTACAGTTTAAGTTTCCGTGTGCTAGCTCCTTTTTTTGTCTGGCGATAATTCGTTCTATTCTTTACCTCAAAATCCACCTCGTCATTGCCTTTAAATATTTCAGCTCTTATTTTGCGGATTTCATTTTTGCCCCATCCCTTTCCAGCTTGTTTCCTTTTTTGTCTAGGATATGTTGCTGTATTGTTACGGACTTCCTGCCTAATAAGTTAATGTGGTTCCAAAATATTCTAGATGCGGCCTTCATTTCTTCATGTACTTCTGACAACCAATAGTCAGGTTCACCTTGAATCTTTGCTTGAACTATTCTCTGAACCATATATTTTTTACCGGTATATTTCCAGTTTATTGCGTATTCATTCTGCGGCAACTACGCTTTTTTTATTCCCTGCCCAGGCACTCGTTATGCTTTTGGTCCTTTATCGATTTCGTCTCTGAGGTCTCTAAGGTCTAAGGTGCATACATGTATTTATTCTCTATTTAACTACTCTTCAATGCCTAATCATTTTGCCTTTTTTCTGCCGCCCTGCATGTTTAGGTTGAGCGAGTTCAATGAACTTTCGCCTTTTTTTCTTTTCCATATTTTTTTCTGTTCTTAATGGTTATGCTAGTTTGAGATTCCTCTGGCGGCTGTCTTCATTACTACCTACCCTGGCCTCCTGAGCGCCCACTAAAAATTTAAAAAAAATTAAAAAATAAAACTATTACGTGATTAGCAAGTCGCCGGCCCTGTTCTCGTCCAAACCTGTGATTGAGTAGCCAGTGGCAGAACGATCGTTGCGCAGGCGTCTTCTTTCCTTTGGAATGGAGCAGTCTTCGGCTTTAAGAAGAAAATTCACTTTTGTTCGGCATATTAATGCATCTTTAATGTGTATACATCACTTCGATGTGGAGCGTTGTCGCGATTTTTTGACGTCGTGTGGCAGGAAAGTGAAGTGAGCGCAGCCCGAAAGCTTCTGACCCGTAGCGGAAAGCTAATGGCAAAAAAGGTGTGGAAAAAATAATTCTTCTTCTTTTGCTTGGTTCAATTATGCATAATCGGTGCGAACAAGTAACATCAAAAGGGGAGTTCTGCTGTTTTCGTGTCGTCGCGTGACAGACACGTGAAGCAGGTGCAAGCCGAAATATGTTTTACCATAAGTGGAGGGCTCATTACAGAAAGTAGATAGAGCTAGATGGCAGTCTGCGAAATCCCAAGCAGAGCCGAAGTTAGCTGTTGAAACACCGGAGCAATGGGAGGTCAGATTAGCACGTTATAGAGAAGCTTCCTCCGACCCTGCAACGTCCACGGCGCAATGGAACACAGCCTTAGACTTGGTCTTCCAGCGAGCACCACTTCATTCCTCAATGTGCGTAGCCAAAGTTACCACCATTGCTATTGACGTACCATAAGTACCATAAGCCAAAGTTACCACCATTGACGTACCATAAGTCTGTCTTCGTCACCAATCACGAAACACAAGGAGACACGCCGTCAGATGTGCAATAAAGCCTAATTGTAATGTAACACTGAGCACATAGTCTTTGCCAAACAAAGCCAAACAGACCTTTTAAAAGCTCGTGATAACTAGGCTTACAAGAGTTAAACGCCAGTCAATATTTTGTGCAACGGCACTTAGCTGTAAGTTGGCATGTCAAATTTCAATGAAGGAACGCTAAGTAGCCCAAAACATACAATAACCTGGTGAGGCACGTAATCCGCAACTACAAAGCGGGATATTGTCATTCATTCCGAATGGTGGTCGAAAATCAGCGCCACCTGACTGCAGGACTATTCTCAAGCATATGCATGTCACCTATGATAAGCACGTACCTAACCTAGAAAGGAGGAAACGTACCGGCGACGGACTGTCCTAAAAGAAGTGACCATGTCGACAGAAACAATACTTATAAGAATGAATGTGCTTTTCGTAGCTGTACATACGCATTTCTGCGAGGGCTTCATAGACAGCGTTGTGTCGACAATTCAAATTTCTCGGTGTAGGTATAATACCACACCGTTGTAATGCTTGCCTCATGATTTCTCGTAAGCTGTTCGGTCATTTTATTCTTGCGAAAACTGCAAGTGTTCTACTTGAGCTAAGTCAGAATCTAGTTAGGCTCCTACCTTTATTATTTTATGTCTATGTGCTTCTCTCAACCACTCTTTTCTCTACGTTGAGAAAATCCGCAAAGGCAAGAAACGAAAAACTTCGCAGTTTCGCCCGGAAGGCGATGCATCGATCGCGATAGCAAATTAGTAGACAGCTATACAAATTAAGGATAGTAGTTTTATCGGCCGCATATACTTGGAAACATTTGCTTACCAACTGAATTAACAAGCATGGTGTCAGCGTGCACAGCAAACAAGAACGCATCACATTCGATGACCGCGGACACTCGCTGTCAAAACGCTGGCATGAGCAAGCGCGGCCGCAGCAGCGAGCGAAGTGACCTCCGTGCCGGCTATCGCTTCAACGCAAACTGGACGGCGAAAACACAGCGCGCACAAAGGTATGATCCGTCTGCGGATCATTTTCAAGATAAGGCAAGCGCGACTCGCGGGGGAGGCAAAGTACGCAGTTGCTGGCGGAGTAGAAGCCACCCCCCTCTCCCTCCCACACTGTCTCCTCGCTTTCTTCCGTTGGCTCATGAGATTGAGCCGCGATCGTCAATTGCCCTTGCGAGCAGTCCCGAAATACGCACTTGGTGCCGAAGCACAACGCCACCCCCTCTCCGTCACTCCCATCACCCCACGGTCTTTCGTGCGATGGAAGACTGCGAGTTTGCTCTCCTCTTTCCTCCCTCACGCGCACCAGATTGATCCCCGATCGCCGGCTCCCCTCGCGTGCTTTCACTCGCACATACAACATACGGGGCGTGGCGATGGCATTATCGCCCTTGGACTTTACGTGGAACATCACGGCGACACCGACGGTGACACGGATGCCTAAAATGCGCCTGGAGTGTGCATATAATTCATATCGCAACAAAAGAAAGAAAACAAATGGCCGAACCTAAATGAAAAAGAAAATGAACGAGCACCGTCTCAATCCGATCGAAGTTTCTTTCGTCTTTGGCTACCAGAAGGCTAAACACTCCTTGAATAAATAGGCAATAATTTTAGTTCGGATCATTCTTATTCAGATTTAAAGTTCAATTGTGGGTTTTTACGTGCCAAAACCCCGATCTGATTATGAGGCACGCCGTAGTTGGAGATTCTGGAATAATTTGGACCACCTGGGGTTCTTTACCGTACCCACAAATATAAGTACACGGGTGTTTAGCAAATCTAAGCACTCAAATTGGCCACTTGAGCACTTTGCTGCTTTGGTTCTTCACGTTACCTTTATAAATGCCGAAAGTGCCTGTTTTATCTGCGTATTGCTAGTAAAAGGGACTTTTTTCCTTTGTATAGCGGGCAGTAATGTGCGTAATGTATGTTTGCTGTCTACGAGTCAGCGTTTTATTCTTTCTAACTACAACCATATTGTCAGTGGTACGTCTATGAAAGCAAGTTTACCTTTGCCTGCCTTATCACATCGCGGAAATGATTTCCATCTGTATTTATTTCAGCAAATTCATTCCCATGAATCTTTACGTAACCAAAGAATTTCAAATCTCACACAATATTCTTCTCCTATTTATCATTGGCATAAGGGTTAATCTCCTCACTGTTGCACAAAGGCAATATTTTACTTTTATAACATACCTCTAAACAACGGAACCAATATCGTAGTGATATTGCATTCGTATCAGATGAGACTTCTTTTTCACTAAGTGTCATTTGTCTTTCTTTATTGGGATGATATTGCTTATATAAAAGTATGGTGTTTTGTTCTTCTGCCTCACTCGGGCTAAACGGGCATAATGTGTGTAATACCCTGTTTTGTTTTTGCACTTTATTAAATATTTTTTCTTGGCTACTTGTCTTAATAAATAGCGCTGATTTTGGTTCTGTGAATCTGTGATTCGTGTTTCGTTTATCATTTCATGGGACAGTTGTGCGTTTTTCTTCACTTTCAGCTTTTACTCTTTATATTTATTATGGGCCGGCGATTGGTCTATTTTTTCATGTAAGGTTGTATTTCTTGCCGGGTATTTAGAAATGCACAGATGTGTTATTACTCTACTGCTTTCTTCAATGCCTCAGTGATTGAGGGTTTTCATATACAAAAATATGAGGATCCCACGTAATGTGGGAATCAATGTAAGCGAAGCTTAGTATGGTATTTGCTTTGATTGACGATAATTTGCGGTGATGTTGGTGGAAAATGTGTAATTTATTCAGCGTTTAGTCCAATACGACAGCGATTAGTTGATGGTAAATGTTATTTTGCGCGCCCCACTGCTTATTTGTCCGTAGTCCACAGAACACACAGGGAGACGTGTTTGCTTGAGGTGTTGTTGTGCGTCATTGTTCGCAACCTCTGAGAGCGTTCAGCATTATAATTGTTTCATATGGCACATCGAATCGTGGCAGAAGTGATAAACTTTGATTAAATGATGGGGCTGTAAGTAATTCAAATAATTGTATCTATACATTGTACACATACATTCGCGGCCTCCATCACGTTTCGTTGCTTAGCGAAGACGTTCCTATTCCGCGCGATGCTTCTTTGGGGCCTGCGTGTCCTCGACGGTGAGTGCACGCTCAGAAGCCATTTTGCTGGCGCGTGTTTACGTGCTCCTTCTGCATAGATGGCCAGCACGCTGTTGACATGCTAGAGCCATATACAATAACTCTATCAGACGCCAGCTCCAAGCGATTTCTTCAGGCTATGGATAACTGTAATGTTTACACTATCACTGCCCAGCACGCCCAGCACGCGACCTCCACAGCCCAACACTTGCATTTTAGGGGCGAAGCACCTTAGGGCCGAGCCTTGTCCCTCCGTCGCTGTCGCTCGTCGTCCGTAGCTCTGGTTTGCATGGAGTTCGCCAGGGGTGCTGCGGTACACAAGGGCGTTCGTTCCTGACGCGCGCTCTCTTTCTCTCTTCAGCCATGGATGATAACGGTCGCTTCTGGTAACGGCGCGCCCACTATGGATGAAAAGGCAAAAGTGGCGGCTCAACTGCAAGCGGAGTCGAGAGCTCACAAAGCTGCTGTAGCACGGCCACGCAGACAACATGCGGACCCGGAGTCTAGGGCGCGGGAAGCTACAGCAAAACGGCAACGCCGGCAAGCGGACGCGGAGCTGAGGGCTCGCGAAGCGGTAGCAGCACGGCAACACCGGCATGCGGACACGGACATGAGGGCTCGCAAAGCTGCAGCAGTACGGCAACGCCGGCAAGCGGAATAGGAGCTGAGAGCTCGCGAAGCTCGCGCTTGAACCGAGCATCGGCGCCACCAACCTCAGGTAGAGAACGCTTCCGGCGTTTTGCCGCCGCTTCCCGCGCTCTCGCCGCCTCTGGGTCCACTTGCGGGCGTCGCGCTTGAACCGAGCATCGGCGCCATCAACCTCAGGTTGAGAACGCTTCTAGCGTTTTGCCGCCACTTTCCGCACTCTCGCCGCCTCTGGGTCCGCTTGCCGGCGTCGCCATGCTGCTGCACTGATCACACGGCAGTCTTAATGAAGGGAAAACGAAGTCCGCTCCTTAATACCATATACGACCAATAAAACATACACATGTGTTGTCACTCATTTTCATGTACGAGTGGGCAATGTACAGGGTATTCACGGTAACCCGAATGAACCCCGGTGCTTCGCCCACTCATCATCATTCAGTTCGTGGATATGCGGTGATTTTATGCCGGGGTCCACCAAGACTTCACTGACGTATTTCCGTCACGGAAATACGTCAGTGAAGTGACGTAATTTACTGAATAAATAAATTCAGTGAAATACGTCACACGTAAATACGTGTGACGTATTTCCGTCACGGAAATACGTCACACGAACATACACGAACATAATACAAAGAAAGAAACCAGAAGAAAAAGTTCCACAAACATGCAAAATTTGGAAATCGAACCCACGACCTCTCGGTCCGCGACGATAGATCGCCGAGCGTTTAACCGATTGCGCCACAAACGTATTTGCAGAGAGCTACACAGACGCGCCTTATATATCTAACACTCCTCCGTGTACCCGCGCTCTTGCTCGGGGCGGTGCCGCCGCCTACGAGCAGAAAAGAGAAGTACTGCATTATGACACTAACGCGCACCGACAGTGAACGCTTCGGTGGTCTCAGCACTACGACGCCTCGATGCCAGCACTCGAAGGGACGCTGGCATCAAGAAGCACTACCAACGCCACCTAGGTGGCGTTCACCGTACTCAGCACAGCGGAGCGTGGCCTCCGCAATTAGCTCTGAAAATGTTTCTGAAGTTGATCGCGGAGGCTGAAATTACGACGCACTGTACGCGCTGATTTGACTCGGTGACGATTCAGTTACGTGCTTTGTCTTGCGCGTTGTATTAGTGTGTCAGTTACGTGCTTCGTCTTTCGCGTTGTGCTAGCGTGTGCAGCGTAGTGCAGCTTCCATATGCACGACGGTTGCTCATGGTCATCGACGTTGGTAGTCGTGATGGAGGAGACGTGCCACCAGGCGTCAGCGTGGGTGCATCAACGCCTAAGGGCGCTTTAGCCACAAAACACCAATAGACATTATATATCAATGTGCAATAAACATTACACTACTTCTGTGAAGACACGTTTCACTTTCGTGTTCTATACCGATTCCTATATAAGAGGGATCAACCACATTTTAACACGAAAGTGTTTTATGCCGGGGTCCACCAAGACTTCACTGACGTATTTCCGTCACGGAAATACGTCACACGAACATACACGAACATAATACAAAGAAAGAAACCAGAAGGAAAAGTTCCACAAACATGCAAAATTTGGAAATCGAACCCACGACCTCTCGGTCCGCGACGATAGATCGCCGAGCGTTTAACCCATTGCGCCACAAACGCATTTGCAGAGAGCTACACAGACGCGCCTTATATATCTAACACTCCTCCGTGTACCCGCGCTCTTGCTCGGGGCGGTGCCGCCGCCTACGAGCAGAAAAGAGAAGTACTGCATTATGACACTAACGCGCACCGACAGTGAACGCTTCGGCGGTCTCAGCACTACGACGCCTCGATGCGAGCATTCGAAGGGACGCTGGCATCAAGAAGCACTACCAACGCCACCTAGGTGGCGTTCACCGTACTCAGCACAGCGGAGCGTGGCCTCCGCAATTAGCTCTGAAAATGTTTCTGAAGTTGATCGCGGAGGCTGCAATTACGACGCGCTGTACGCGCTGATTTGACTCGGTGACGATTCAGTTACGTGCTTTGTCTTGCGCGTTGTATTAGTGTGTCAGTTACGTGCTTCGTCTTTCGCGTTGTGCTAGCGTGTGCAGCGTAGTGCAGCTTCCATATGCACGACGGTTGCTCATGGTCATCGACGTTGGTAGTCGTGATGGAGGAGACGTGCCACCAGGCGTCAGCGTGGGTGCATCAACGCCTAAGGGCGCTTTAGCCACAAAACACCAATAGACATTATATATCAATGTGCAATAAACATTACACTACTTCTGTGAAGACACGTTTCACTTTCGTGTTCTATACCGATTCCTATATAAGAGGGATCAACCACATTTTAACACGAAAGTGTTTTATGCCGGGGTCCACCAAGACTTCACTGACGTATTTCCGTCACGGAAATACGTCACACGAACATACACGAACATAATACAAAGAAAGAAACCAGAAGGAAAAGTTCCACAAACATGCAAAATTTGGAAATCGAACCCACGACCTCTCGGTCCGCGACGATAGATCGCCGAGCGTTTAACCCATTGCGCCACAAACGCATTTGCAGAGAGCTACACAGACGCGCCTTATATATCTAACACTCCTCCGTGTACCCGCGCTCTTGCTCGGGGCGGTGCCGCCGCCTACGAGCAGAAAAGAGAAGTACTGCATTATGACACTAACGCGCACCGACAGTGAACGCTTCGGCGGTCTCAGCACTACGACGCCTCGATGCGAGCATTCGAAGGGACGCTGGCATCAAGAAGCACTACCAACGCCACCTAGGTGGCGTTCACCGTACTCAGCACAGCGGAGCGTGGCCTCCGCAATTAGCTCTGAAAATGTTTCTGAAGTTGATCGCGGAGGCTGCAATTACGACGCGCTGTACGCGCTGATTTGACTCGGTGACGATTCAGTTACGTGCTTTGTCTTGCGCGTTGTATTAGTGTGTCAGTTACGTGCTTCGTCTTTCGCGTTGTGCTAGCGTGTGCAGCGTAGTGCAGCTTCCATATGCACGACGGTTGCTCATGGTCATCGACGTTGGTAGTCGTGATGGAGGAGACGTGCCACCAGGCGTCAGCGTGGGTGCATCAACGCCTAAGGGCGCTTTAGCCACAAAACACCAATAGACATTATATATCAATGTGCAATAAACATTACACTACTTCTGTGAAGACACGTTTCACTTTCGTGTTCTATACCGATTCCTATATAAGAGGGATCAACCACATTTTAACACGAAAGTGTTTTATGCCGGGGTCCACCAAGACTTCACTGACGTATTTCCGTCACGGAAATACGTCACACGAACATACACGAACATAATACAAAGAAAGAAACCAGAAGGAAAAGTTCCACAAACATGCAAAATTTGGAAATCGAACCCACGACCTCTCGGTCCGCGACGATAGATCGCCGAGCGTTTAACCCATTGCGCCACAAACGCATTTGCAGAGAGCTACACAGACGCGCCTTATATATCTAACACTCCTCCGTGTACCCGCGCTCTTGCTCGGGGCGGTGCCGCCGCCTACGAGCAGAAAAGAGAAGTACTGCATTATGACACTAACGCGCACCGACAGTGAACGCTTCGGCGGTCTCAGCACTACGACGCCTCGATGCGAGCATTCGAAGGGACGCTGGCATCAAGAAGCACTACCAACGCCACCTAGGTGGCGTTCACCGTACTCAGCACAGCGGAGCGTGGCCTCCGCAATTAGCTCTGAAAATGTTTCTGAAGTTGATCGCGGAGGCTGAAATTACGACGCGCTGTACGCGCTGATTTGACTCGGTGACGATTCAGTTACGTGCTTTGTCTTGCGCGTTGTATTAGTGTGTCAGTTACGTGCTTCGTCTTTCGCGTTGTGCTAGCGTGTGCAGCGTAGTGCAGCTTCCATATGCACGACGGTTGCTCATGGTCATCGACGTTGGTAGTCGTGATGGAGGAGACGTGCCACCAGGCGTCAGCGTGGGTGCATCAACGCCTAAGGGCGCTTTAGCCACAAAACACCAATAGACATTATATATCAATGTGCAATAAACATTACACTACTTCGGTGAAGACACGTTTCACTTTCGTGTTCTATACCGATTCTATATAAGAGGGATCAACCACATTTTTTTTGGTAGATAGGCAAGCAAGAACAGCATGCGCCAGCAGCAGCGCCCAGAATTTCGTCAGAAGAAGCAAATAAAGCTTCGATTTAACATTGGTGGCTCTCCCGTAATCTAGAGTAGATGTAAGCATAAAATGCCTACCGACAAAGCAGATTGTCGCCGCGACGGAGGCCTGAATGCTTACTGAGCCAAAATGAACCTGTTTTGAATTGAACATCATTGCAAGTCTCATCTCGGCCAAACAACCATCGGCGGCGCACCGGACGCTGCCGGCCTGGTCACGCGGTGTGCCGCCATCTCTCTAAGGAGGCGTGTCAAACCCTGGCGTTGAAAAGAGCGCATGCAACCCTGTCTCAGAGCAATAGATGACAATGAAGTGTATGGTCCTGGCGTTGAAAAAAGCTCGCGCAACTTCGTCTCAGCGCCAAAATATGACAATCAATTGTATGGTGCACTGTATCTGCCTTTTGAACGTCGCTATCAGAAATGACATATTAAACTTTAGCGTACTAGAAGTTACAGCTTGATTGATATTGTGAACAAACAGGAAGTAATCGGATGCAACATTTCTTTTTATAACTTGTTTGAGCAGTAACTAACGTATGCAATGCGGTCCTGTGCAAGGGGTTGGGAGCCATAGACCACATTTTCCTTAAGTTTTGACTGATTGCCCGGATGATCTCGTTTTGCTCTCGCAACGAAGCCCGGATGTTCTCGTTTCGTTCTCACCCCATTCTCGTCTTAAGTGGCCGGGTAAAAGCTCTGGATTTTGCCCCAAGGTCTCTTCAAGGTCACCGACAACGTGAGCTGAAAGCACTTCATGCTTAAAAACTACGGCTGAACTAATCTCACGATGACTGATGACGGTAGGGCGAATATCATTCGAGCAATATAACGACATATCGTAATCCTGAAGTCGTGTTTATTTACCACGTGTAGAGTGCTTGTGAGAGTTTAGTTGCCTCGGCTCTGTGGAACATACTCCGACATGGTCCCACTTTGCGAAGTCACTCGATTGGTAAGGTCGCCCATGAGCATGGCGGCAAGGCGGCGACAGTATGATGCCGACCCAGTGATGACGGAATGACAAAGAAAGAATGATATCCATGGAACGACAAAGGACGCATAACGACGACGGCTTGACGAAAATGCGGTGTCGATTATTTAATTATGTGTAGACGTAACAACAGCACGTTGACAACGATATGAGGACAATGAGATGACGATGACTGTATAGCGACGACGCAACGGCGACAATGGCGTGAAAACCGCATGAGGACATTGGGATGACGACCAGTGTATGATTACCATGGCGTAGCGATGGTTGTAATGTGAAACCTGTATGACAAAGATGTTATGACGACGACGGAATGACGGACGTCGGATGGCGAAGCTGGTGGGGCGACAGTTGCGCAACATGACGGCATGACGACGACAGTCTGGTGGCAGATACATGATTGGGACTGTAGCAATATGACGGCATGACAAAAGCGCCATAATCAGGAACGACGACAGTATGATTATAGTAAGATAAGAAATTATAAGAAAGACCGACGTTTATGGAACGTGGAATGTGGTATGGTGACTACGCCTTGACGACAATGGAATACCGAAGTGATGACACTAATAAAACGACCGCGTGATGATGAAGGCATGACGACAACTGTGTTCGATTATGCGGGACGATGACGGCATCACGACACTTAGAGGCCCAAGCCACTAGGCAACTTGTGCTGCTAGGTCGGTTTAGAAGACGCGATGACGACGGCATGACAAGAAGCAGATCACGAAGCGGGAATGTCGACAATTGTATCGCCATGACGGCATCGCAGTGGTGGTGTGACAAGGAATGCATGGCGACTGTATGACGACGATGGCGTGACGATGAAGGTATGGCGAGAGTCAGATGACACAGCTAGAATCGAGACGATGCAAGAGCATGACGGCATCACGACCACGAGCCTATACTTAGTTGGCCAAGCCATTAGGCAACTTGGGCCACTATGTCGGTGTGGAAGATGTCACGACGACGTCACGACGAGTGTAAGACCACGAAGCTGGAATAACGACTATGGAACGACCACGACGGTATCACGACCACCCCATATCTAGTGCCCAAGGGCCACTTCCTCGGCGTGAGACAGACAGACAGACAGACAGACAGACAGACAGACAGACAGACAGACAGACAGACAGACAGACAGACAGACAGACAGACAGACAGACAGACAGACAGACAGACAGACAGACAGACAGACAGACAGACAGACAGACAGACAGACAGACAGACAGACAGACAGACAGACAGACAGACAGACAGACAGACAGACAGACAGACAGACAGACAGACAGACAGACAGACAGACAGACAGACAGACAGACAGACAGACCGACAGACAGACAGACAGAAGGACAGACAGACAGACAGACAGACAGACAGACAGACGGACGGACGGACGGACGGACGGATGGACGGACTCAAAACAGCTAAAGTAGGCAAAGAACCCTATTGGCATTGATAAATCAAATGCCAGCAGTTGTGGCGAGTCAGGCTTCAGAAATAGTGAACTGGCTTTAGATAGGACGCACTCTCGGTCGTGCATCAGGGCCATCTTAGACTAGTGATAGCTATTTTGCCTGCGCAGCTACTTGCACACCACTGAATGGATCAAGTCGTGACTGGAGCCGATGTTGCTTCCCACAGCTACAATGGGCAATGGGCTGTCGTGCACAGCTAACCGCTGCTGCAGCATTGTTGTCGCGACATAGTCAAACACTCTGCCGCAGTATTTGGAATACTTTCAACGAGGCTGCAAAATGATAGCTTTTTAACTCCTCGGCTCAAGTGGCGCAGCTTGTCATCTTCCATGACATTCGCCTACGCTTAGCTAAAAATGCACTTCATGAGCTCAACGTACATTGTAACACTTTCATTCGGCATTTGTATGCGTGATTGAACGACCCGCAGGGCTGGGTCACGGTGGGCAGCATTCGTGTAGGTTTCCTACCGATGGTGGTACAACTCGCTCCAGGAAAGCAAGAGCTGTTCTTGGTTCTCTTGCCAGGTACAAGTGCCCTCCGAATAACCTGCAGGATACTCGGCGCTTCCTCACTGTCGTAAATAGTCTGCTATCATCCACGTTTCCTTCTTTTACTTTACCTTATTGTTTCATACCAACCTATGCTCCTCGCCTCCTACGCTGCGTCCATAAAGCTGCCAAGGAAGCTGCCCTGCCGAAGACAAGTCTCTCTGTCGAAACGTAGGCTCTAGCACCAGGGGTCCCTTTTTAGTCCTCTCTGTCCATTTTTGTGAATCCTTGTCATGTTAGAATTTTTTTCACAGAGGTGGTTCAGCATGTTTCCGGTTTAATTAGTTCGGCCATGTTGTCAACGTCAATTTAAATAAGATCCGCAATTCTTCAGCGTTCGTTGAACGTCAGCGCCAGGTCGTTCGCGTGTCTTACCTATTTTTGGCGTCCTTCGCGCTCTCATAACTTGCAGATGTGCCAGCTAGCCCGTGCCAACGCCGTAGTTCTTAAAAACAGGCTTTTTGAAATGACCCGATTTTTTAAATAGTTGGGTCAATTAATATCAGCTCTAAAGTAGATCAGGCACGCTGTTTTATTTCAATATTCTGCCCTTGGTAGTCCGCTAAAAAAACCGAACCAACACGGATCTTGCAGTCATATACCTTTCATTTTGTTCAAGACCTATCAACCTGAGTATGAATGCAGCAGTCTTGAACAATCAAATAAAAGTAGGTTAGCAACAAGTAAGCGAAGAACGAACAGCTGATACTCCTTAGGCGAAAAATATTCTTTCAAGACTACACAGAAGGAAATCTAGGTTAATGGCCAACTTTTTATGCATTAAAAAATGGCCTTGCAAGTGTCACTCACCTTGAAAAGACACGAAATCTCATTTGCCTTTGAAGCTACGTCGATCCGCCACTTTTGTCGTACATGTGTTGTTTTGAAAAGTGATGGACGTCATGACGCTCGCTGACATTTTCGACAATTTATTTCACTTTCCTGATCCTCTCCATCGAGAACCTCGGATTAACGTGCATATAGGCTCAGTGCACATTTGGTACTTCTTTTCTCGGTAGGATCACCTTGAAAACAGTTTCTTTAAAGCTCGATTTTCTGTTCTTCTGTTTGGTTTATATTTTTTTCTTAGTTTTCTTGATAGCGTTCAAGAATGCACGTAGTAATCTCACGGAACTTGAGCAAACTTTAAAAATATGCAAATGCCGCGTAGCTGGAGAAAACCAAGGTAGTGTCGTTTGTCCTCCCTTGGAGATGCTCAGATTACTTATTGCATTCCGCCTAACTACATAATTAGACCTAATGAATTAATCAACTTCTGAAATATTGTAATTAGATAAAAGCTGTGCATGAGAAATTATGGAGCAACATAAAAAACTACCGATGCCGCTTTCTGTCGTCTAATATGTTCTACATAAAAGTGTTTTTCCAAACCTGTAAGAAGCCCCCTATTGCACGCAAAGTGCTTCGATTGGCAGTCACGCGGTAATTTTTCGTGTACTCGCGGTCTTCTTTCATGCTTGGAAAAACACCTTTATGTAGCACGTACTGAAGCAGCAGAAAGCTGTGTCGGCAGTTTTTCCTGTTCCTCTACAACTTTCTCACTGACACTTTTCATATAATTATAGTCTATTACAAGCTGATTAATTAGGACTGACTATGTAATTAGGCGGAATGCAACAAATAATCTGAGTATCTCCAAGTGAGTGCAAGCAACATTACCTTGGTTCTGTCCCGCCAAGTGACATTTGCATATTTTTAAAGTTAGGCTCAAGTTACGTGGGACACCCGGTAGAGTAGTCGTGGCCTATTCAGTGAATCTACTAAAGTGAATCGCTAATGCACTTCGCTAAAATTGAATTTGAGCTAAAAAGCGGGGAATCATAACCTAATTACTCCAGATTTACCAAAACAGAGTGACCTAAAGAGATAAGCTTATAAATGCCAGTGAGCGACACTCATGGCCGAGCATGCATTTTCTGGATGCCACGCGTACAGAAAAAGCTGTGCCTTCGTTTTTGCAGTAGATTATGTGCTGTGCATTTGCAAGCGAAAAGCGCTCCTAATTTTCGTTCGTGACGTATGTGTCGAACTTCAGTTCATCTTGAATTAATGTTTCGAAGTCCTTTGATCTTTCTTGGTAGTAAACATTTCCGTCTTACGTATAAGACTAATCAAGTAAGCTAAGAAGGCGGGGGGAGCAGCTCAGAAGCCACCTAAATCTGTGGAAAGTGGAGACATAAGTACATTGCAGGCCGTCAACACAAGTGAAATTGGATATTGTGATTTCAGGAATGATATATGGCCAAAATATCAAGTGGCCATTTCATAATTAAAAAAAAAACGCAGTTCAATAATGCATGGCACTAAAACGAAGGTTGAACAGGGACTTAGCTATATTGATAGGGAGTTTGAAATAATTACCTGCTTCGTACGAGGGCAAAGTTGTTTCTTTAATATCATTGACAGAAAGGGTCATTCATAGTAGTTTTTTTTATTTCTGTTATTTTAGGTGCAAAAACCAGGATTTATTGGGAGGCACGCCATAATCGGCAGCTACGGAATAATTTTGGCCTCCTGAGGTTATTTAACGTTGACCAAATGCACGGTACAGAGACGTTTTTGCATTTTGCCCCCATCTAAATTTGGTTGCCGCGGCCGGGATTTGATCCCACGCCCACGGGTTTAGCAGAGCTATAACCACTACGCCACCAAGGTGGTATCCGTACTACACTCTTGGAAGGGTAACGTTTAGGTTAACCTATAATTGCAAGTAACTTATAACATAAAGGTTACACGGCGACTAAAATAACATTGATCTTTGGGTTTTCGTGAATTTCCGTCGGCTAGAGGTTACATGTGTCGAAGCGTACATTTTAAAGGTTACTGCTACGGTTCGACACAGATTATAACCTCTAAAAGAGTTGGAATTCGTGGCTCAGGGGACCTACTTTAGCTCTAGCTCTTAATAAATGCAGGGTCTTCAACGTGAAACTAACAGTAACTTTAATGAAAAAATCGTCGGGCATTCCACTCCGTGAAGATGGATGATAAGTGAAGCTTGTCCCTGATATACTTAAATGTCCCCTTTGCGATCAACTTTATGTTTAGTAGAATGTGCCCTTGTTCTTCATTCTGCCTTAAAATCTCTTCATTCATTCATACTAGGTGTCGCTGTTCGTCGCAGCGGATCACTCTGATGAGGGACAAGTTGTCGAACCTCAAACGCTTGCGTTCGATGTCTCGAGTTTGCTCGGCGGCGTGGTTAGTAGCATCGGCCCGCCTTTGCCGCTAGCGATTTTTCAACATTAGTTTCAAAATTAAATCTGTCGGTCACGTAAGACAAGTGAGTGAGTACGAACTTTATTTAGGTCCTGAGGAGAAAGAATTAAAGCGGGGCCGGAGGCCCCGCCAATCTATCCGGTGGCTCCACCCAGGTCGGGGCCGGTAGACATAGTCCTTCGGCGACGGCCCGGGCCCTCTGGACAGCCTTGAGCTGAGCGATGAGCTCTGTACTTCTGAGCGCTGAGTCCCAGGAGGACTGGTCAGGAAAGTCCGTGCCCGCGTTGGCAGGGCACAGCCAGAGCATGTGTTCGAAGTTGTTGTATTTGTGGCCGCAGTGTGGGCATGCAGTAGGAAAGTCTGGATTGATCCTGCTTAGTGTTGTTGGTGTGATGTATGTCCTAGTCTGCAACTGTCTGTAAGTGACGGCCTGTGCTTTCTTGAGGTTTTGGTGAGGAGGAGGAAAAATTCTTCGTGCTAACTTATGATTTGAAGTGATTTCGTGGTATGATAGAAGCGGGTCTTTGTTGTCTAAATCCCTCCAGGCTGGGTTGAAGCGAGGGGGCGGACCGCAGACGCGGAATGTGAGTTCTCGCGCCAGTTGGTGTGCCCTCTCATTCGGATTACAGTCAGGAGGTCCCGAAATGTTGCCCATGTGGGCCGGGAACCATGTGATGTGTGGGGACGTGAGGTTATCTCCTCCCGTTTCTTGGAAGATTTTGTTGACCACCGTAGCTGCTTTCCTAGAGATGAGGGCCGCCGAGAAGGTTCTGATGGCTGTTCTTGAGTCCGAGTAAATGACGGAGGCTTCTTTACAGCTTCGAAGGGCCACCGCGATGGCCATTTCTTCTGCTTCGTGAGTGAAGTTGGTAACCACCGTGGCTGCGTTGACGAGTGATCCATGGGCGTCCACCACAGAGACCGCGTATGCGCCTCGATTCCAATATCTGGCCGCGTCAACGAAGAGAACTTGCGTTTCGTTACGATTATTGTTGCCAAGGATTGCCTTCGCTCTCGCTTTTCTCCGCCCTTCGTTGTGGGTCGGGTGTATGTTTCTTGGGATTGCATCAACGGTTATTGACCTCTTGGCATTTATGCATAGTTGCAACTTCTCTGGTGGCATGAAGAGGGGCTGTATGTCTGCTTCTAGTAATATCTCGATGCCCGCCTTTGTGAGTGAGAGCCGACTAATTTGGGCGTTTCGCTGTGCTTCAAAGAGTTCTGTTGCCGTGTTGTGTAGCCCCAATTGAAGGAGTCGTTCCGTACTAGTGTTTCTAGGGAGGCTTAGGACCTTTTTCAATCCTGTTCTGATTAGTGCGTCGATTTTGTTCAGCTCCGTCTTCTTCCAGTTGAGGAAGGGAGCGGCGTAAGTTACGTGGCTGATGAGGAAAGCGTGAAATGCTTTCATGAGGTTGTTCTCTTTCAGTCCGTCCCTTTTGCTAGCGACCCGTGATATGACCCTGGTGAAATTGTGGGTGCTCTTTGTGATGCGTTTTAGTGCCTCCGCGTTGTCATTGCTGTAAGCCTCAATGACCATGCCCAGGACCTTAAATGTGTTACACCTGGGGATGTTTCCTCCGTCCCTGGTGTGTAGGTGAACGGGGAGGAAGCTAAGGGGCTGTCTCTGCCTGGGGCCTTGTTTGCACAGGAGGAGCTCTGATTTGCTGGGGGAGAGCTTCAGTCCCGTGTTTGTAAGGAAAGCTTCCGTGGTGTCCAGCGCTTGCTGTAGGTTCTGCTCTTGAGTGCCTAGCGAGCCGCTCGTGGACCAAATGGTGATGTCGTCCGCGTAAATCGCGTGCCCTACCCACGAGACTTTCGAGAGTTTGTTTGCGAGATCGTGCATTGCGATGTTGAAAAGAAGCGGCGAAAGCACTGACCCTTGCGGGGTGCCGATGTTACCTAGCATGTGCTTTCTGCTTCTGATTTGTCCGACGTTTATGGTGGCCGTTCGGTTATCCAAAAACAATCTTACAAAATTGTGGAAATTTACTCCGAGATCTAAAGTGGAGCTTTCGTTGAGGATGTGTTCATGCCTGACCATATCGAAGGCCTTTGTTAGGTCGAGCGCCAGGATGCCTTTTACATCCCTGGATTTGTTGTCTATGACGGCGCTCCTGATGAGTAGCATGGCGTCTTGCGTGGATAGGGATTTTCTGAAGCCTATAAGATTGTGGCGGAATAGACCGTTTTCTTCAATGTGCTCTCCAATTCTATTGTGGATGGCATGTTCCGCGACCTTCCCGAGGCACGACGTAAGAGTGATGGGCCTCAGATTCTCTACATGGAGTGGTTTTCCGGGTTTGGGGATGAGGACTACATTGGCAGTTCGCCATTCGTCCGGCACCCGGCCTTCAGCCCACACCTCGTTAATTTTGCTCGTAATAATTTGTATGGCTTTGTCATCTAGATTTCTGAGTAGTTTGTTTGTTATTCCGTCTGGGCCGGGGGCCGAGCGACCGTTTAGGTCGTGAAGGGCGTGCACAATCTGCGAAATTTCGAAAGGACGATCCAGCGGGAGTTGAGGTTTCCCCTTATACTCTCGTGTCGGGTCGTCCCACGGTACAGATTTGTGCTCTACCGGCACGTAGATGTCTGCCAGGGTGTCAGCAAAGTCCCGCGGATTCGTGCCTTCTTTCGTATGAAGATGAATGAGCCTTTCGATCGTTAGTCGGGCATTACTCTTGGTCGGTTTGTTGCTGTCGGTGAAGAGGCTCTTGAGAAGGCTCCACTTGCTGCCCCTTCTCATTTTACCGTCCGCCTCATTACAAACCTCGTCCCATTGCTGCGCATTCAACCCTCTAGAGTGTTCTTCGATCTCTTTGTTGATTTTCGTTAATTTAGACCTCAGCCTCCTGTTTAGCTTCTGCTGTTTCCATCTTTGTCTTAGCGCGTTCTTGGCCTCCAGGAGGTGTGCGAGTCTGGAGTCCATGGCTGGTACCTCTAGGTCCGCGCTTATTTCTTTAGTGGCGTTGGCCACTGTAATTTTAAAATTTTCTAGTAGGTCCTCGAAGGTTTCTATTTGTCTGTCCTCATTAGCCCTCATTCTTCTGAATAGATCCCAGTCGACGTAGGTGTACGTCTTGGGAGGAGTGGGTGTGATGCGGACGTTGATTTCCAGGATGTAATGGTCACTTCCAAGGTCCTCTTGCAGGTTGTCCCACGACCCCTCAGCGTTTCCGAGGAACGTCAGGTCCGGGGTGGTGTCCCTCTGAACCGAGTTGCCTCTGCGCGACGGGAACCTTGAGTCCGTGATGAGTTGCATGCTTAGGGTGTCCGCGCACTCGGCAAGGTTTATCCCCTTCCTGTCATTGGTGGCGTAGCCCCAGACGGCGTTGTGCGCGTTGAAGTCTCCGGCAACGATCAGCGGCCTGTCCTTTGCTTGCGACGCGGCTGATGTGAGAAGTTTGTTAATGTTCCTGAGTCTGTCAGTCGGGGAACTATAGACGTTTAGTATGTAAAGGTTGGTCTTTAGGGCCCGACTGGGAATTATTTCTGTGAGCATGGATTCCAGGCCTTTCTTGTATGTCGGAGTGCCCCTTTCCACAAAGCTGACGTCTTTGCGGATGAGAGTGGCAATGCCCCTGGCTTGTTTGAACTCGGGGTCCAGGGTCGGCCTGGAAACCCTGTACCCCGAGAAGGACATGTTTTTAATGTTCTTTTCCGCCCCGCACTCTTGTAGGATGATGACGTGTGGCCTTTCTTAACATGATCTGATGAATTGCGTTAGGTTAGCTTTCTTTTTGTTGAATGAGTTACAGTTCCATTGCCAGATCTTGAAAAATTGTGGTGCGTTATCCATTGTAATGGTTTGGCATGGCCCCATTTATGCTCGGCTCACTCATTGGACCTGGTGGCCTGGAGGGTGCGGGCGGGGCAGGTGGGGGTCCCAGAGCAGACATGGGCCCTGGGTCCGGCGTGGGGATGATTTTCGTGGTTTTGGGATGAGCGATTGGTCTTTCTAGGCGGTCGAGTCTGCCGCAGATTTGCGTGAGTGCCTCCTTAATTTCAGTAATTACCGATTGAAATGCGTTGTACTTGCTATTCTTCTTGCTGCGCTTCTTAGCTTTGTTGTCACTAACGGAGGCGTTAGAAGGAGCCTCGCTGGCATCAGACATAAGCGTGTCCACGTCGGATGTATCGTCATCGGTTTGGATGACGACGGCCCTGCGTTTGTTTGTGTTGCACGGTGCAATAACGGACCCGGAAGATTGAAGGATGGGTGTCGGTGTGTTGTTTAAGATACGGCCTTCTAGCCTAGCTAGGGTTGCCCTGAGTTCAGCTAGTTCCTGTTTGAGTGCTTTGTTTAGAGAATAAATGTAAGACAATAAATGGCTCATACCCCCTTAAGCCATGGCTTATACCCCCGTAAACGCCACCGTTACTACATTACTTTGCCAGGTTTCGGTACCCGTTCGCGAGGTGGCGCTTCCGACGCCATTGGCCCGGTCGCATCATGGTTACGGAGCCTGCGCGCTCCGTTAAACGCAATTTACGCAGTTAATTCTGTGTAAGGGGAGTTATTTCCGAGATTGTGTGCAAACGTTATTTCGATTGTGCAACTAGAGTATCGTTTCAGCCACTAGAGCGATTCCACGCGGCAGAGATGTGACTAAGATGCCTCAATCTAGCTAGTGCTATGCGGGACTGTTATCCATTCAGCTGTGAAGATTATTCGGGTTCATTTATTTTCAATTCAGTTCTATATAAGATGACGTGGCCACGGAACATAAGTATCTGATGCCGCCGAAAATACTGAAATCTAGAAACACTCGTTTCTTCGAGAACACTCAATGCCAGGATACGCGCTTTTTAAAAGCAAGATAGCGAAGCACTTCAGTGAAAGCTCGCCGTTTTTAAGGCTATAATACGCGAAAGACGACGAGAACAACACAAGTCAAATTGAAAACAATTCATTTAGGCGAAAACCATACATAGTTCATGATCCGAAAAATCCGACGTCCAGTGTTACGGCACCTAAATTCATGGTGCCACCAACAAAGGTCGTGGTTTCGAGTGCCTTAGTCAACTCTACCTTTTTTTAACATAGATTTCATTAGGCACTCGAACTCACGATCTTTGGTCTTACTTAGGGCAAAGTTAATTAAGACACAGTTAATTAAGATATAGTTAATCATGGCACGCTGACCCACGACCATTGGTGGGAGTTGAATCCTCAACCATTGGTGTTATTAGGCGAAGTCAATTAAGGCGCATTTAATAAATATATAGTTAACACACTCGACCCCACGACCTTTGGTGGGAAAGAACAAGTAATAAGAAGTAATTGCACGTTAAGGGTGGTCAAAATTAACCAGGAGTCCCCCACTACGGCGTGCCTCCTAATCATATCGTGGTTTTGGAACATATAAAACACCAGAATTTAATTTAATTTTTAAAACCCACAACGCATTCGAATGAGAATGTCAAGTAATATAATGAATTCCTCGTGAGCGCGCATGCTTTCGCGTTCATTCTCTTTATCGTGTGCTAAAGTGACTGTCAACTTTTTGAACAATGCAACAAATATTAACTGCGAAGAACATTTCAAAAGCCGAAGTCACAAAAGACGCGCTTTTTTGTTTGCTACAGCCATCTTTTCCTTGCTTTCTAATCGATGGTTAAAATCTCACCCGCCGTGGTTGCTCAGTGGCTTTGGTGTTGGGCTGCTGAGCACGAGGTCACGGGATCGAATCCCGGCCACGGCGGCGGCATTTCGATAGGAGCGATATGCGACAACACCCGTGTACTTAGATTTAGGTGCACGTTAAAGAACCACAGGTGGTCCAAATTTCCGGAGTCCCCCTCTACGGCGTGCCTCATAACCAGATCGTGGTTTTGGCACGTAAAACCCCATAATTGAATTGATTGGTTAAAATCTCGGAGAAAAGGTGCATTCTTGTCACAAGTTGCAGCGGGAGAACACGCTGCACGAGCTGCGACGATAGATCTCGCCGGGACTCACAGGGATTGCGATCACTACGCAACAACGTGCAACGCAATGTTACTACATTTGTTGAAGGCAAGGAAAAAAAAAACACCCGGCGCAAGATTACGCCTGCGTTGACTACGCCAGCGTGGCGGCCAAGAAGCTGTAGGCACCGCCGACACCGGCCGACAGCTCCGTTGCCTCTGTTACTAGCCACTGTACCTCCGTCAAACCGGTCAAACGGCGACGAGCGCGCCCCCGCTCGGCGGTACACGGAAGGGTGACATTCACGGCGCCGGAGTTTGCAAACTGAAAGAGGTAATCAAGCAACGTTGGTAAACGCGGCCTCCCCATTACGACGACAGAAGAGAAGTGAAATTCTACGCTGGAATGATAAGCGGCAACGGAGCCAGCTGGGGAAAGAAGTTGACTTCGAACGCGGTAGCAATGGCACGAGCGCGTTCGCGTGGTTGCGCCGAGGGGTGCCAGCTGTGGAAGACGACGACACTCGAGCCACTGCTGATGATAATAGTTTTTTGCGAACACTGACGCCAGCGAAAGCTGTGCCTTGTAACAAGCTTCGCTTGAAAAACACTATGCTAGCTGTGCGAAATCTGCTTGCACAGGTGGTTTATGTGCTTTGGTGAACACAATTTTCGCACAAATTATAGTCACCGAACAAATAATTAACATACTTTGTAATTAATTTTCTCACCATTGCTAATATGGTATATGTGTATATTTGAAACGTTATGACAATCGTATTGGTAGACAACTTCAATTTGTTTGATTCTTCTAGAGCGCTTCACTTTGGAGGTCTTCAGCATCGAATTTCACAATCATTCAGCTGATATCCCATTCAGGGGCGTGAATCTTGACACATTAAAAAAGCAATTATATGGTTTTACGTGCCAAAACCATGACCTGATTATGAGGCACGCCGTAGTGGGGCACTCCGGAATAATTTGGACCCTGTGGGATTTTTAACGTGCTGCTAAATTTTAGTACACTGGTGTTTTCGCATTTCGCTCCCATCGAAATGCTGCCGCCGTGGTCGGCGTACAATTCCACAACCTCGTGCTTAATAGCCCAACACCATTGCCACTAATCAAGCGCGGCTGGTTATGGACACCACATTAAGCCCCCATTCTGACTGACGCAGGTTACTGCGCGTTGTTGACGTTTGTGCGCTGGGCGAAGCTGATAACAGCAGCGCTCTTGTTATCGGCTGGCGGAAACAAGCAATGACTCACTATTTCTCTTGCCCTCAAGTTGACATTGCCCACTGGGCGTAACGTTGTTTTGAGATCCGCGCCCCTGAATTGGAAAGTAGCTGATTGAGCGTAACATGTGATGAAGCTTATCTCGGAACAGAAGCTAATCAAAGTGAAGTTGTCTTCAATACGATTGTCCGGACGTTTCACATATAAACACATTCCATAAGCACAACAAGTAAATCAATGAAAAACTCTTTGTTAAATATACGTTTGGCGACTGATTTGTCGCAAAAGCTGTGTCCGCCAAGCGCCCAAACCACCTGCAAAAGCATACTTCGCGTAGCTGGCGTAGCGGTTTTGAGAAATTTATCGTTTCACGTAGAAGACCCTGTAGAAGTAAATCGCAGCGCATTATAGACGGACCACCGCAGGAATGTGACAACTGTTTTGGAAGGCAGCGTTCTGTATATATATATATATATATATATATATATATAATATTGTCACGAGCGGCGAACCTGTGGTCGGTGCTTGTTCGATGACGACGACGACGGGTGGTTTTTCTGGTGTGCACGCGCTCCCCTGAACAATTGCTGCAGCGTTGTGCGCCTTACCCTGTAAATATATCCATTGTATATATATATTCTCCCCGTAACATCTTTGGTGGACGTGCGGGGTACGCTCGCTACAACACCGGGAACAGGATCTTCGCAGCGGACAGCGCGTTGCTGCAACCACAATGACCGACCAAGCGACCCAGTGTGAGCAAGACCCGTCACCGGTCATTCTTTTGCACCCTCGTGATCCCGGGACATTCAACGGCACCAGCGGCTGATACACTGGAAGATGAATCTGACACCTTTGTTCTGGCCATTACAGACTTCGTTCACATAGCTGACGAACAGCGCCGCGACTCATCTTTGCGGCCCATTATAGACGGTCTCAACTCGCCACACCCTGACCCTTCCCTACGGATGTTTGCGCTCAACAATGACACCTTACACCGCTACAACGCCCGGCCTGACGGCGCTGAGCTCTTGCGTGTTGTCCCCGCGCATCTTCGCTCTACTGTTTTGCGCTAGCTTCACCATGCACCGACGGCCGGACACCTAGGCGTGTCACGCACGTATGATCGCATCCGTAGGCGCTTCTTTTGGCCTGGTCTCTACCGTTCTGTGCGACAGTACGTTGCGGCTTGTGACCACTGCCAGCGACACAAGACTCCTGCTCTACTGCCTACTGGCAGCCTTCAGCCCCTCGACATCCCTGATGTACCATTTTTCCGGGTGGGACTCGATCTTCTAGGGCCTTTTCCCATGTCAACCACTGGCAATAGATGGGTTGCAGTCGCTACTGACTACGCAACGCGGTACGCTGTTACACGAGCACTTCCCACCAGCTGTGCTACTGATGTAGCCGATTTTCTTCTTCACGATGTCATCCTGCGCCACGGTGCTCCTCGTCAGTTAATCACGGACCGCGGCCGCTGCTTCCTGTCTAAAGTGGTCGACGGCATTCTTCGTTCTTGCAAGACCAATCAAAAGTTCACCACTGCGTACCATCCACAGACAAACGGCCTTACTGAACGCCTCAACCGTACTCTCACAGATATGCTTGCTATGTACGTGTCTGAGGACCACCGAGACTGGGACATTAACTTGCCTTTTGTGACCTTCGCCTACAACTCTTCTCGTCACGACACAGCTGGCTATTCACCTTTTTATCTACTGTTTGGCTACGACCCACCATTACCTATGGACACCATACTTCATGCTCACGCAGACACATCCTCTGCCTATGCTCGTGATGCTCTTGCCCGTGCTGACATCGCCCGTCAGGTTGCCCGCGATCGCTTCTCGGTTTCACAGGTAAAAGAAAAATGTCTCTATGACCGCCGACACCGGGAGGTGAACTTCCCTCCAGGATCGCTTGTCTTGCTGTGGTTCCCGTCACGTCGCGTTGGCCTATGCGAAAAACTCCTCTCCCGTTATGCTGGCCCTTACCGCGTCGTACGCAAAGTCACTAATGTGACCTATGAAATCGCTCCGCTAAATCCTACGTCGGCCTCTGCAACAATCGCGAGTGACATAGTCCATGTCTCGCGTCTTAAACCGTACCACTCTCGGCCCGGGCCCAATTGCACCGGGACGGTGCTTCTGCTGCAGGCGGGTAATGTCACGAGCGGCGATCCTGTGGTCGGTGCTTGGACGATGACAACGACGACGGGTGGTATTTCTGGTGTGCACGCGCTCCCCTGAACGTTTGCTGCAGCGTTGTGCGCCTTACCCTGCAAATATATCCATTGTATATATATTCTCCCCGTAACAATATATATATATATATATATATATATATACAGGGTTTTTCAGCGAACACGTTCAAAATTTATTTAAGGTTTCCTGTGGCAGATAGCGCAGTTCTAGGTAATGAGCTGGTCTACTAGAAGAGGCGGACATTACTTGCACAAAAAATTGATACGCATAATCGAATAATTCACAAAAATTCACTACTTAAGTTATAAACTAATTACTTGATGGCACTTATTGCAATTTACAAATTGTAGCCGTGGAGTTTGCAAGGCGGATCAACTTGTAATTAGTTCTCTGGATGACACCAGTTTCGAGATATTAATTCCCGAATTGTGCGGAGAAATTCAATGGCGTTCCAGTTAATTTTGTGCTTCAATGAATAAAACGACGTTTTGTTAAGAAATTAACTGCAACGCCAATGCATTTCTCCGCAAAGTTCGAGAATGAATATCTCAAAACTGGTGTCATCCCAAGAATTCGTTCCAAGTGGATCCGCCTTGCGAACTCCACGGCTACAAATTTTAAATTGCAATATCGGCCATCAGGAAATTATTAAAAAACACAATTAGTAATTTTTTGTTATTTATTTGATTATGCATTTCAATTTCTTGTGCAAGTAATGTCCGCCTTTTCGAGTAGACCAGCTCATGAACTAAAATTGTGCTATGTGCCACAGGCAACCTTTAAGAATTTTTGAAAGTGTTCGCTGAAACACCCTGTATATATATAGTGTTGCGATACAGCATGCGCTTATGAGACATGGCAAAGTCTTTAGCAAAGTCCTTCAATTCAACCAACCTGGTCAACATGACCAACGTCGACATTCAACGTGTCGGGCAATCAATAATAGGCTTCCTTAGCCCTAGCTTCCTTATCAAACCCATTGCACTTTGTGCGCGGAGTTTCTTCGCAAGTGCAGGACATTGTGCAACGATAGTGTTGGAACCCGAGTCTTTCAAAGCGTCACTAACAGCCAGTTGCAGAGTGTGTGCAACACACCTGACGCCTAACTTGAACTCTGCCCCATCAAGATTTTCAAAGGAAACATTCGTGTGCGAAATTTCTTCTCTCTTGCATTTGGCTTGTTCCTGGACCTTGTCCTTAACATTCTGCAGTGATGGCTCGCTTAGCACTGAACGCTTTTAGGACAGGATCAACTATTTTGCTAAAGCCGGAGTCATCAATTAGCCAAATGGCCGACCATTTCTTGTGACTAGCTCAGCGCAACTATTCATAATGCTCTCTTCTGTTATTTCCAGCGAAACGCACTACGACGATGTGGGTTGAAACATGCTCTGTATAGCCACTTGCCTGAGCTTTGCCGCCGGACAGCCCTCCACCTCATCCGACACAACACGCTTTGTAGAGCCGGCTTTGTCGGCCAGAATGCTGTCGTACACTTCTTTGTGGCGCCGCTGCAAATGCTGCTCCAGGTTTCCACTGTGGTCGCCCGACACAACGTGCTGGCAGTTCTCAATCTGACATATCGATGTGTTTGAGACACTGTCATACATGAAATGCCGTCGAGCGTGGTGTGTTCTGTCGCGTCCCATCGGAACTAGCTGTAAGCCTCGGTGAGGAAACGCTGCACCAGCAGAAACCGAAACCATAGGCGCTGTGCAAAGAGCCGACGGCGCCGCCTGTCGCCACGGCTTGAAAGCGTAAGTGGGCTCGGGCGACTCGCAGTGTTCCTGTGAGCGTCTAGGCGACTACTGTAGTTTCTGTGATAGTTGAGTTTTTCTATCGCAGTTTTACGATTGTGTAAGCCTTCAGCGGCGTCGAGAAACAACTGCTGCGTAGTTGGCTGCTCGAACAGGACCAAATACTCGCCAGGAATACGCTTCTACAAGTTTTCGGTGCGATGCTGAGGGTGCTGATGCTGAGATGCGAGCTGACGTTGAACCCTGAGTTATGCATTATTGCTCACGTTGCATGACCTCGGTTGTTCCAGATGGCAAAGTTTTCCCGTGAACCGAAAAACTATAAAAATTATTTCGTTCTTGCTCCGGAACGAAATAATAAATAACGTTATGGTTACGTTTCGGTTCCGCTCAAAAATATAGTTTCTTTCGTTTTCCGTTTTCATTTTTCGCTCCGTTCCGACACTCTGTCTACACCTACTGCACCTACTGCACCTTATGCTTCTTGCCACGATCGTATTGCCGCTGACGCCCCTGCTGCGAATCTACGCTACGGACGATCGCCGTCAGCTCGACGTCATCAGTCTCCTTCGCCCCAGCCCCGTCGCTTCTTTTCACCGTCCCCGCCCCTCCATACCCGGCCAGATAACTAGGAATTGCAGCTTCTGGAGCTGAAGCTGCGATGTCGACCTTGCCCTCTAGTCCACTCCTTGCTTTGCCCACGCCCCAGAACCTTCTTGAAGTTGGCGTTGAAGTCAGTGCTGTCACTGCGCTGATCGACACAGGTGCACACCTCTCCGGTATGAGCACCGCCTTCCGACGACGAATTAAAAAACTCCTTACTCTTGCAACCACACGCGTCATCCGAGTTGCAGGTGGCGGTACTGTTCCTATCAACGGTATGTGTACAGGACGCGTAAGCATCGCCGGCCGTCACACTGCTGTCCTTCTTACCGTGATTGCCCATTGCCCGAACGACCTCCTTCTCAGCCTCGATTTTCTCGCAGTGCGTCCAGCTCTTATTGGCTGCTCCACCAGCACCCTCCTCCTCGAAGTGCCTATTCTTTTGGATACTTATGATGCAACCCCCAGACACTTAAGCCCCACCAACTTCGTTCAAATGCCGCCCTAATCATTATGATGCATTGAACTGTCGTCTTCCCCACCCGTTGCTGAGGGAGAGTATTTTAGCCGGTGCTGGGAGGCGAGCGCAATAACCCAATCCCGATGGTTCAATGTAGTCCTGGTTGGTCACCACCATTACGGAGGGTGGTGACCAACCACCCTCCGACATGGACGTCGGTTGTGGTCAGTTACTTCTTCTCATCACTCCGCGGCCAGACATTACTCTGCAGCATAATGTCAGCGTACTTCACACAGTTGTGACTATCACGGTCAACCGGACTTGCTTTCCTGACGTCAACTTCAGTCGAATCAAGCAAATTGTGCCTCAAGGAATTTGCCTCGCCCTACTTGAGCCTTCAGATGACCATCACGGGGTGGCTTCCTCGCCTGATGCTTCGTCTGAGCCTACCAGGTTTATAAAGTCTGCTTCTTGCGCTGATCCCAAGATTCAGAAAATGATCGCAACGGACCTTTTACCTGCGCAATCCGAAGACTTCTACCGTTTTTTGTATTTTTACAGGGATGTTTTCGAATTCGGCCCCTTAGGCCAGACACTTGCTGTCAAGCATCGTAGTAATAATGGGGATGCTGCTCCTATTCACCGTAGACCATATCAGTTACCTCTATAGGAATTCCAGGTAATTCAAAGTGAGGTCAACAAGTTGCTCTATAAAAAACCATGAGCCATTCCACTCTGTGAAGGTAGATAGATGACCAGCGAGCCTGTCTAGCGCTCGACAGAGAGGTGACACAGAATTTTGAACAAAGGTACGAATGCATTTCTTGTCTTGATTGGTGGTCATCGTAACGGTAGGCACGCACACACATTCTCGTATTACCGCTTTTATTATTACAATAATTCCATCATGTTCGTTTATGGTCCGGACTCTCGTGGAGCAACGCTCCTACGAAGAGCGATGGCAGGAACAGAGACAAAGTGTGATGGACCACCGGCAGCTTGCTAGCTTTGACTGCAGTCACCGGAGGGTCATCCTAAATTTTTTTGACGGTGAGCATCTTGCTGTACTGCTGCAAGAAACTTGCCAAGGCAAAAATACGCATGTAATAATAGAGCTACGCGTACAACGCTTCCTTGATACAACACTAAATTACTGGTTACCTCATACTGAACAGCGCATAAAAAGACCGCAAAACACTAAGATACATTCAAACAAATACAATCGTTATGATTCACAGACTTGGTTCCTCAACAGAGCCACAATGTGCATAATCAAAACTTGATCTAAATTTCACACAATCACTCATGAAAGTGCTTGACTAAATAGTGCGAAAATCAAATATATGATGTTCAATTCGACTGTTCAAACGTTTTCATTATTACAATGAGCCAAATAATAACAGCCCCTATCTTAAAGAAAACCTAAAAATATATTCACTAGTATTACATGAACCAAACACTTACCAGGAAAGTCTTCTACTGAGCTTCGAACTGAATCGATAAAGCTGATGGAGCTTGGGGACACTTCGGACACGTCATCTGCACAAACACGCAGAAGTACAAAACAATTTTACCCAATAGTTTATGCTTCACATGCATTCCACGAGCTACAACACTAACGCGAACATGTCTGGTACAATTTTTATTACTTCACTCACCCACTGGCAAAGCAACGGTAGCTGGCGTGTTGACAAATATTTCCTAACTTGCAGAGCAAGACTTAAACAAATTCGCAGCGTGAACAGTTACCATCACTGTGTTTTTTTAAACGAAGCAAAGATCGCATAGTTTATACGTTGTAGGCTATGTGTTTACAGATTGCGTTACAGAAATCAGTGTATGCATTTAAAAGTTCATGCTTCGGCAGAAAAGCATTCAATAAAGCTTCGTCAATTCGTGATATGTGAAGTGACAGGAGAAATTGTGCAGCAGTTTCTGTCAACCACACAATGTCTTAACGTATTCATACATTCATAGCAAACATATCTGAAATACTATGCGTCAGAAGAAGAACCGACCTAAATCATTTTGTCCTTTGAGTGTACCATAACCTCAACAGGAACTGATAGCTATATCGTTGTGTAAATATTGAACCTTGGCCTTCCAGTTGCCGCCATGCACCAAGTACAGTCTACTCAAAGGTAATGGTCAACGAGAGTGACACTCGTTATGACAGTTACCATGAAGAGCACAACTCTCAGCCTGGTTGTACAGCTGCCACACATGTCCACCTGGGAATCTGTTACATTTAGCTCGCTCACGGGAGTGCTGCATCGAGACATCAGTTGTAGGCTTTCAGGAAAATTTCTTGTGATTGCAACTTTATTAAGTAAAACTTTATGCCAAATTCCCCTTTGGCAACACCACTTGCTGTTATGAGGGAGCCTTTCTTGTACGTCTCCTGTAGGACGTCCTCGCCAGCTTGTTAATCCTTGCAGGATGGCCGTAGCCTACATGGATTTATAAATTAGCGTTTTAGTGAGAATACCGTTAGCAAACACTGGACACTGCGAGCACTTTGTACAGCATGGTCTTCAGAGATGGAGCTGATGCATATAGCCTCCTCCAGGGGACGTATTGACACGTACACTCGGCGACAAAATATTGCGGGGCACGCGAGCGCGTGGCGAAATGGTCCTCCTCGCCTACTGGCCCCGCACCCCTGGTGTCGAGACCGACGCTTGCGCGCATGCGCGTCCCTCCGTTACGGCAAGCGTGCATGTTTCTGCGCTTCTTCCTTGTGCGCCGGCGATATCCGAGTGCAGCCGTGAGGGGCCGGCCCCACTTGCGCTTGGCGCTGTGGCGGTTTTATTTGGGGTTTGTTGATTTGCTTACGTTTTATTGTTGGCTCTAGAAGTATCTCACTATGATTCCATAGCTTAATTTACTAGTGTAAGCGCAAAATCAGTTGCGCTCGTTGTACGGCAAGATGGCTACCTGGATTGTGCGCTTACATGCATAGTTCCGCATTGTTTCTGAGTGCTTGAACTTTCAGAAACATGGTGCTCTTGCGAGTTCATTGTGCCTTGTAACACGGTCGTTCGCACTCGGAATAAAATCTGGTCGACCATTTTTTTTTTGTATCACGTAGAAAAAGAAGCGACGACTGGCTTCGCATTTCGATAGCAGCGGCGCGATGTTCGCCCTCCCTGGCGCGGTCGCGTACTGCTGCTGCTCCTGCTGCTGCTTGCCGGACCCCTTCAGCGTGTTTTGGGCTATCTTTCTGTGTGTGTGCGCGGCAGCTCGCGCGTGCGTGCGTGCCCGCGTGTTTTGCGAGAGCTTTGTATGTGTATATGCGTTTGCGCGCGGCGTTCATGCGTGTTTTGTAAGCGCATTGCGTGTCTGTATGCGTGCGTGATCGCGCGTGCTTGTGAGGGGCTCGCGCATCGTGTGCACGTGCTTAGTGTTTTTTGAGCCCTTTGTATGCGGGCGCGCGCGTCTGTATGCGGGTCGGCGTGTGCGTGCACGTGTTTGCATATGTGGGTGTCTGCGTGCATGTATGTGTGTGCTTGTTTGTGTTTATAAGTGTGGGTGTGCGTGCTTATGTGCCTGCGTGTTAGTGAGTGCGCTTTGTGTATGCGGGTGTGTGTCGCATACGGTGGATAGTTTTACACGCAATAAACCTCATCAATATTGATGCAGCGGCTGTCCCCGCGCTGAAAACCAAGTTTTGTTTCGAGCCACACTGGAGGACTGCAATACGAGGCGCGGTTTCTCGGGAGGACCCGTGGAAAAGCGTCAGGTGTAAGTTACCGCCTTTTTCCGACCTCTATCCTGGTGAAACTACTTCCTTGAATGTCATTATGAAACGATCGTTTTATGAACAACATAAATAAATGAATCAGAAATACACTAGTGTGTTTCACGATTACACTAATTTCGATTGTAAAACTTTGGGTTTCACATTATCGCGCATTTCCGTTGAAGTACACAACTGCTAATGGAGGCGGCGGTGGGCGAAATGCCAAAACGCCCGTGTCCTGTTCATTGGGGGGCACGTTGAAAAAAACCCTGGTGGTTAAAATGAATCCGGAGTTCCACTACCGCATGTCTGATAATCAAACTGTTCTTTTGGCACGTAAAACCCGAGAATTCAACTAAACTGCTTAAATTGTGAATAGTTGGTTAGTTGGGATGTCCCGCGTATATACCAATTGGTTTCAGGAGCTTTTACCAATTGGAAAATAATATGAAACATGAAGTGCTAAGCTTTAAGTCTCTGTGGGTGGTTTGCATGCCCTTTGAGTATTATCCACTAGAGCCCTATTGAAATTCGTAAAAATGGAATTCACAAGGCATGCCCTGGCTCTCGACAAATATTGTGAGTGAGCTGGCGGTTTATAAACGATTGAGAAGGTTTCAGTTAGTCACATAAAGGGTTTTTGATGCTTTAGCAGTAGGAATGTCACAGTGTAAAAAAAGCGTATCTGTGTGTGAAGTGGTGAAGTGTTGGAAGCAAGTCATGTGGTACAGGTATATATATATGTGTGTGTCAGTGTTCGGGCGTGTGTGTGTGTAAGAGAGAAAGACTTAACTCCTCGGAAAGGCAGGGCTTCTGTCAAGTGCCCTGCTGAACAACTCTTTATAATCTGATGAACGTGGTTTAAATAATAGATTTGAGACCCCAAAGAGTTGCGACGTTAGGCTAACGTAGTTTTCTCGCATTTACCACTAAATCGCCACTGAATTTTCTAACTCACTGGTGCTGTTTGACCAGAATTGGCAAGGAAACACAACAATCAAATGCGATGTACGCCAGTTATATTCAGACGAGTAGTGGAAGTCCCTAGTGTGAACGAGTACATATTTGCAGTGTGATACTAAGATTTGTCGTGTCATTGAACTTATCTTCATAAGAAATCTTCCAGCTGCTTTCGTAGGCGGTAATAAACTTACAGAGCACTATAATAAATACTAAGCTATGCAAACCACGCTGGCACAGCACAGGCAACAGTGTATGAGCAGCCAAGCATACAGGTGTGTTGAAATTTAATGTAGAGAAATTTGACTACAAGATCTGAGGTGTGAGAGTTTTTTTTTTCAGCAAGCTGCACCAATTCATACTGTGGTTTTTCTCTTGCAAACCAAGATGAACTTTATTTCCAGGGATCCTGTCTCTCGTTGTGATAGCATTTGTTTATCTGGAACTGAAAAATACATTTCTCACAGGTCATCCAGGTGACAGCAACAGTCTGACAATGCCCAGCCTTTTAGCTCTCCGTCAGAATGCCATCAGGGGCAAGCCACTGATGTTAGCCTTCAGACAAGTGGTTGATGTCATGTTCAACGCTGTTGTTAAGCTAACATGGCAAGTAGATACAGGCGTGTAGCCTAATAAAATAAGCCCAGTTTTCATTTAATACTGTTGCGTGTAGCTGATGCCCAAGGCTTTTTACAATTTATTTGCAGGGAAGCTAACGGAGGCCAAAATGGCGACGCTATCAAGGGGGAACACGTCGTCTTCCTCCTCTCCAGTGCAGCCACACTGTGGCGGCTCATCACCGTAGCATCACACCCGCCAGTAGAAGCAGCGTCCGGGCGCTTAATCTACACATCCGTGGTGAAAGGTGTGCGGTATGGCTTTAGTCTCGCTACATGAACGATGTCGCTTGCAGCTGACGATGACGCTGAGAGGTCGGCGGGGATGATTTCATACGTGACATCGGTGACTTCTGGCACCACACGGTATGGGCCACTGTAGCGCTACAGCCGCTTTTCGGTAAGGTCCACACGGCGGATGGGTGACCAGCGAAGCACCAGAGAACCCGGAGAAAAGTGCACGTCGCGATGGTAGCAATCATAGAGGCGTCTCTGATGCTCCTGTGAAGCCTCGAGATGGGTGCGGATTAGCTGGCGTGCGTGGACGGCGTGTGCGATCGCGTCGCGGGCGTATTCAGTGGCTGAACGTGCGGGCGAGGGTAGCAAAGTCTCCAAGGGCAACGCGGGTTCTCGGCCATATAGGAGATAGAATGGTGAATAGCCGGCGGTGTCATGGCGCGACAAATTATACGCGAACGTCACTTATGGTAAATGAAGATCCCAGTCGTGGTGGTCGGCCGCAACGTACTTCGAAAGCATGTCGGTGATGGTCCAGTCGAGGCGCTCAGTGAGGCCGTTGGTCTGTGGGTGGTAGGACGTGCTGAACTTGTGCTTTGTTGAGCAGGAGCGGAGGATGTCCTCTACGACTGCCGAGAGAAAGCTACGGCCACGGTCAGTGAGTAATTGGCGCGGAGCACTGCGCACTAAAATGATGTCGCAGAGAAGAAAGTCAGCGACGTCAGTAGCACAAGTGGTCGGGAGGGCTCTTGTGATTGCGTACCGCGTAGCGTGATCAGTAGCGACGGCGACCCATTTATTTCCGAAGCCCGAGAGAGGAAATGGTCCAAGAAGGTCTAGACCCACACGGAAAAATTGATCGGACCAAATGTCGATTGGCTGGAGACATCCAGCTGGAAGTGTGGAGGGCTTTTTCCGACGCTGACAGGGCTCACAAGCGGCAACGTAGTGCTGCACGGAGCGGGCGAGAGCCGGCCAAAAGAAGCGACGGCGTACACGGTCGTTTGTGCGCGAGACGCCCAAGTGCCCAGCCAAGGGAGCTCCTTTGATGAGGCTCCTTCGATGGCCTTAGGTTGATATTATGCGCAGTTGTGTGCTGCCTTTTGATATTGCCGATAGTACAGTGCTAACTGCGGGTATTTTTTTATTTGTACAATACTGCAGACCTTACACAGGTCCAAGCAGGGTGTGTACATAAGCATTTGACTGCTTTTGAATGTGGTATGACTGCTGATCTAAAGTATACACTTGCAACTTCATGATGGCCTTTCATAATGAGGATTTTCTTTTGTGGATGGATATTCACGGATTGGGGCATTGCAGCAACATATACTGTATTGTGTATTCAGTGCTAATTTCACATCAACATCCACCTACCAATTTATTTGTGAGAAATATTTGTGTATCCTCTGCAATGAGCTTCGTATTTGTTCATTGTATCAAACTCCTCTACCTCTAATTCTCATATAATATCACAGCCTTAAAATTTGAGCTCTTGTTATTGGTTTGAATACAGTATCAAAATCAAAATGCGCCTGATTGCAATCTAGACTGCAAGGGAATTGCCTCTAAGCAAAACTTTTCATCTTTTCGTCGTGTAAGTCTGTCTCCTGCTTGTTGTGGGAGAAGTCTTGAAAAACGAGCGTTTCATAGCTTTGAACGTACACAAAGTATTGGTTGGGGCTAGACAGTTTTCATGCAACTTGAACGTATTGGACTGAGCCATTGGAGTACAAGAGAAAAAAAGTTGCACAGGAGCACTTTTCACCTAAAAGCAATGCTTTTGAACATTCTCCAGGTGGAAAAAGTGCATTTAGGAGAGAAACCTTGACCCAGAGTGGTTGGGGCGGGAGCTGATTTGCAGCCATTGTGTCTCATGCATGTAGTGAGAACACAGGTTTAAAAATGGTTGTGGCACTGCAGTTCAGTAAATATGTCAGTACTTATATAAAATCCCCCAGAATGAGGGGGAAACATGTAAGATATGTTGTGGGGTAAGGATGGTGGCTTTAGTAGGCTGCAGGAAATTTCAGGCTGTAGTTGAGCAGCTACAATATGAAGGACCGCGTAAATGGTGCAAGGCTACCGTGAGCAGGAAGGACGTCACTGCTTAGAGCATGAAGTAGAAATTTCGAAGCATGAGGAAGGATTGTAAGTGTAAAGAAGGGAATAGTACTTGTGAGCGTATTGCCAAGATAACACATTAGAACAAGGGAGGAGTGCTCTGAGGAAACTAGTTGACAGAACGTGCTAAATTTTCCAGGGAAATGTGCCGATGCACTGATTCTTACTCAATCAGTAAATAAATACACAATAATAAATAAGAAATTGTAAATATGCAGAAAGGTCCTTACAGACTGGCAGTGGAGAGTTAAAGATTGTTGGGCTAGATGTAAGTACTGCAGGACAGTTGAGAATGCAGGTGGGAGTTTCTTAATTTTCACCTCGTGCGCACTCTTTCTCTACATAGTGCTGTTCGTCTCCTAGTGTATAAACGTTGCGTTGAAAACAACTGTTTTCTCATGCCTTCAGCTTAGTAGTCTTATTGTGTCTTGTCTCATGAAGTCTTCTGCTTCAGTGCTTCTGAAGTGTAATACAAAGCTGTATTGCAGATTTATGTCAGTTTTATAGTGAGGGCACATCCATGCTCCTGGAGATAGACCCATTGTTGAGAGATGTCATTGGCAGTGTCTTTACATTTTATACCCTTATTTTTCCATGGTGAAGAGGCTACAGTAAATTTATAAATTTTTGCTGCTATGTATACCATTTTGTATTCAAAATGACTTAGTGGTGTAGCAATCGCGGTAATTACGATTTATAAATTTGGAAACTAGAAATTTCCTCTACCTTTCGTTTGTCATGCCCAGTTACCTAAGCTATTCTTTGTGTTCGGTCACAATACTTAGGAATGTTGTTTTCAGAAGCTTGTTGCCTTATCAAATTCCCCGCAGTGTTCAGGATCATGATGAATTGTACAGAGTGAACTCATGATTATGTTGTGAGTTTGCCAATGCAGGAAGCAAGATTCCTACATAGCCATGCATTGCACTTATTGGTAAACCTCCTCAATGGAGTCCCTGTTTCTCGTGGTTAACCGTGAACAGTATTCCTGCTTTTATGAAAGCTAAAGGTAATTTGCTGCATAAAATACATGTTTACAGCTCAAGCGTATACAGTTTTTTTCTAATTTTGAATCAACTAATATACGCTGGTAAATATATTTATACTGTTTCACAAAATCATTTCTTGCTGGAGAATATTAAGCGTAATGTTTCAATTGTACTTAGTCATGAGTGGCTATTTCATGACTGCCTGTGTTTAAAAAATGTGAACTCACACATTTGAAGCTTCACTCAGTAAACAGAGTACTGTATGGCTCACTTAATAAACAACATTTGCTCATTTATGTACTCACATGCTACAAGCCCTCTTGTATTATCGCACCAAGTACAAATAATTTAAAAATTCGCAATGTATTTTACATCACTTCATCCACCTGTTATGGCCAGCAGAGTACATTATGAACAGCGGTTTGTTTTATAGGGCCCCCATGGGTCCTACTGCTATTTGCACCGAAACAGTAGTGAATGTCGAATATTTCGGTTTTTGTTTTGCAGTAGAAAAAGAACCATTTTCTAGCGACATTTTTTAACAGACCATGCAGTGAGCTTGCATTACAAAAATTTACAGAAACCAGAATTGTTCTTGAAAGATCTGCTACACAGCACTTTTTTTCCAGAGAACTCTCCTATTCACACAAACACAAAAAATATGCACGTGTAAAAAAATTTCAGATCATTTTCGTGCTAAGTAATCCTATTGAGCAAACATTGGTAATAATGATCTCGACTCAAACCTTATTTAAAGCAAGTTCATCTGTGGAAAATATTATTTCAGTCTATGAAATAAGCTGGCTGGTCAAGCTTAACATTGACTTTCCAAATGTACTTTTCAGAATGTTTTACGATGATATTGGTGTACAAAGTAACAGGTGTGTTTCTTGTCACGCTCTTGCTCTGCACTTCATGTACTTCCCTAATTGACTTTGCTATATACCATTTGTTAAAGTCCATCAAAACTTCAATTTTTTGTACTTGCACTTTAATGCTAAAAAGTATTCCTTTTAAGTGGCACAATACAGTTCTAGGCAAACTCGGGCTCTTTCAGTGTTACTACAGTTTCTCGTTATATAACGACATATTTGATCAGTTCTTGTAGTCTAAAAACATACTTTTGTAGGAAATATAAATTTTTACTTACAAATGTGTTTGGTGATTGCGTATATTTATGTTATTGTTATTTATGTATATTGAGTACTCTGCATTCTAGTATGGAATAAAAATATTTATATTTCCTTGAATATGCAGTATATCATATGTCTTGCGAGCCTGTATCCTACGGATCTAGAAATCACCCGCCATGGTGGCTCAGTCAGCTAAGGCGTTGCGCTCCTGAGCATGAGATCGCGGATTCGAATCCCGGCCGCGGCGGTCGCATTTCTATGGAGTCGAAATCGAAAACGCCCGTGTGCTTGCGTTACAGTGCACGGTAAAGAACCTCAGGTGGTCAAAATTATACCGGAGCCCTCCACTACAGCGTGCCTCATAATCAGACCTGGTTTTGCCACCTAAAACCCCAGAAAGAAGAAGGATCTAGAAATTGTAGACGCAATTCCTGTAGATATACACGCTCAGAAGGATAGATTTTACGAGGCTGCATTTGTGCAGTGAAGACAGGGCCAGTATTTTGTAGTGATGTCTTTCCGATGCTCACTTTTCGCGCTTGGTCGGTGGTAAGAGCGACGGTCCACTCACGTTATCAATGGGATCAGCTAGCCGTAAGCGGTGGTGATAAGACTAATATAGAATAACGCGTCGCTACAAAATACCGGCCCAGGTTTGACACTGAATTACAAATATTTATTGTGACCCACATGTGTAAATGTTGTGTATGCCCATCGAAGCTTCAAATTTTGCTACCAGATGCCGTGTTTGGTAGCTGAAGTAGAACACACACGAGAGTTACGCACTGATCCCTTTAAATAATCGTAATTCAAGACGTCTACAGTCGAGCCTGCCGTCCATGCAATGTAGAAATAAAAGAAGTTACACCTTCGAACATCCATGAATATGGGTGTTAATGTGAACTAGCACTCTAGCACCCTAAGTTTATTTTTTGCTGGACGCGGTTTCTCTAGGCTGCTATACTAGCGCCCCAAATGTAGGGTGGAGGCAACAGCACCCCTAGGGTGTCCATCTGCTGACACACTGATATACACCCTAAAAGTGTGAAAATGTTTAGTGTGTGGGTGTGATTATAAGAAGGTGTAGGAAGGCCTCTTATGGCAAGCTTACCCACATTTCAAGAATAACAAGTAACAGTTCATTGCGGTCTGCAGCTAAGCTTTCTAAACGCATGCATTTATTTTAATTGATCAGGTACGCAGTGGGCAGTGGCGTAGCCAGTCATTTTGTTTGGGGGTGGTTCATTGTTGCAGCGCGGCCTACGCGTTATAGAATTTGTCGAAGGATGAAATACATGAATAATAACTGCATTGCCAATGTCATTGTATATTAGATCCTGCAAACGAATTATGGAACGCTACACACTGTCAAGTAAAATATGCATTTTTTCAAAAAATATATATTCGTATGTCCCACAAATTGTGGCCGAAATAACTGGTATCAATGCTTCCACGTTGTTTTTTGTCTAGTTAATAAGTAAAGAAAATATCACACCAAATTTAGAACTATATCAGTTCGAAACCAGCAAAGTAGAGCATGCAATTGATATGAAAAACGTAATGGCCATGAAATGATCAAGTTCAGGACAAATATGTTGATGAATCTTTATCATTCAAGAACCTTGTTTACATTTTTGTACATATGCAACGGCCCGAGAAAAACCTGAATCACGCTGTATTCGTTGCACTAAATTGTGCAGGAGCAGCTGTTACCGGTCGTATATTGTAATTACACCAAGATTAAAGCCGCAAGAGTGAGTACGTATAAAAAGCATGAGTTCTGCAAAAAAAAACATGCTGCTTGTATACTGCTTACTGCTTGTATACACAAAGCCTCGCAACAAGATTTTTAAATATACGTAAAAGTCCTCAATAAATCTACGTATTTAAGCAAACGTCTCAGTATATAATGCGTCAAACAAGAAAAATAAACATGTTGCAAAGTCACATATAGTAAACTTTACGCATAGAAAGAGAGACGATCCAGGCAAGAACAAAACTACGATCGCAGAAATCGTGATACGTACTTGGGCCACGCGGCGGTAGCGACAGCACCATATGGGTAGAATAACAAAGAAATAATGCAGAAATCAGTACGAAAGTGTGCAATTTACTTGCCTGCAAAGCGGCAACAAATATTCTGCACCCAAAATTAAAAAAGAGTATTGCTTCAGTTCAAAAACAGTTGCAGTGGCCTCGGCTATGCCAGGATATACGTAGCGTTAGCAAAGGTTCAGATGATTATTCTTAGCTTATTCTTAAGATTATTCTTAAGATAAGATTATTCTTATGAGTCAAGCTTCTCAGTTCTGCGCTGTTGAGCAGCATTTGCGCTCTCCTTCTCCATGGCTATACCACACTGGCAAACGCCAGTCAGAAGCGCAGCGGCTCCAGCGTAGTGTCAGACGGCGACTGCACAGCGAGCGCGCGCCGGCGCCAGTGCGTCTACCACGGCTACGACGTCACTCCTCTGGAATGCGCAGACTGGCGGCGGTGAGTCGCGCGCGGCGGCGGCGGAGTGCGCGAGAGGTGCCGGCTCCGGTGGCTCCGGTGCGCAAGCCGTGTGACATCACTGATCCTTGCGCATGCGCAGCACGGCTCTTGATGTGCCGCGCGAAACGGGCTTGGCTAGGCCAGTGTAGCTAACGCTACAAAAGAAGTGAAAGCAGATGGCTGAAAAGGAAAGAAAAGGCCAAACGAAAGCCACACATGATGCGGCAAGTTGAACTACCCAAAATCCCAGTGTGTTTGTTGGCAAACGCCGCGTGGGCCGGGCTTTCAATGAGCAAGGTCCGCTAAAATTGGTTGTTGATGTCCGCGTAATTTTCGTATTCGCATGATGATTTTGATGATGATGCTAGCTGTTAGAATAAATGGCGAACATTTACGCAGTTTTGAACGCTAATGAACAGTCATGCGTTTTCATATATATAATTACGATTTATGGACTTGAAAGAACAGACCTTTTTACTGGAATTGATTTTTGCTGCTTCGCTTTCTAAAGGACAAACTTCACTCGGCGGGGAAGTTTAGCGAAGCGGTCAATGACTTCGGACACGTTGTTGCCAACATCTCTGTGGCCGTATAGAAGCGCCAGCACAACCATGCGTTCCTCAGACATTGTAGATCGCAAGTAGTTTTTAGTATTCTTATGTTAAAAAAGATTCTATGAGCGCTAGCAGTGGTCACTGGAAGTGTGACTGGAATGTGCAGCAGTTTTTACACATTTACATAGAACCTGCAGTCGCAATGAGAGAGGGCATCTATTCCGGTGATAAAATCTAAAAACACTCCTTCGATGTCGTTGGCATCCTTGTTTAGGTACCTTGCAGAAACAGTAAGCTGTTCGATTCCAGCAATATTCATCGTTTCGTCAGCAAGTATGGAGAAGCAGCCTTCAGCATTTGTTTTGCATCTAGGCTTCCTTTGATAATTTAACCACAAATTTCTACTGTTTGGTTTGGTACATCTGGGCTTAAATACGAGGCATTACTGGAGCAACTTTTGTAGTGGTTCTTCAGGTATGTATCTCCACAAACAGCTCGCATGTTAAGAAGCGCTCTGAAAGTACAAGTATTTTCAGCGGAGGCGTTGCTTAAATCCATAGGACCATGTCCCTATGGCCACGAAGAGCCAGACCTTGTCGCCCGCAAAAAAGAACTGCCTCAATAATAGGCCGTTAACTTTCTTCTGTTTTCTCTTATTTTACTTTGCCTGTCCTGGTTAAGCTGATTGATCACATTGGGTGCGCTTCCTGAAAATGCTTGGAGAAAATCATCAACTGCCAGCTCACAGTCGCGGTGATATTTAGTATTTTCGTGTATGTGGAACATTGCGAGCGCGTGATTCCATTTCTGGAATGGCTTGGACGCGAGTGTTCCAGTGCGCGAAATGTTGGCCCAAGTTTATAAGAACATTAAACTCATTAAGTTCCAGTATTGAAAATCTAAAGCACGCCTTTGAAAACGTCAGTGCACTTTTCGCGTCAAATGTTTATGAGAACTTTATACCTATGAAGTTTAGGAATTGAAATCCATGTGCTCCGTAGATTCCACGGCCACTGCGAGATTCGGCAACTCGCCCGCTCGTTATCAAAAAGCCCTTGAAAATTTGTGCTCGGTTGGGGCTCCTAGCGTTATGTGACTCCAGGTGCAAGGGCGTAGCCACAAAATCCCCCCCCGAGTTCGCAATGTTCGGGCCGAAATGTCGTGTCGAGCGTGAAAAAGACATTGTAGACAAATTTGAGAATGATTCCCGGCGCCGGTGGTGGTTTTCGTGGGCGGTGCATACTGGCACGAAAACATTCCGACTGACTCGACTCTTGCTGCAGTTTGAAATCTAGCATTTTACATTCTTGAAGGCATGTAAAAGCTTCAGTTAGACCAACGTTATTAGTTTATTAGACCAACTCTTAGTATGTGTATGTCATACAACTGGTAACATGCAAGGCAATATTTTACTTTCCTATTTTATTTCTTAACTAAAAATATTAAGGCGGTAAATACATTTCAATCTGCCCTGCAAGAGCAAAACGCACAGCTTACGCTTGGAACCCCCCAAAGGAAAGTTGATTTAGCTGTTCATACGACATAATTGTTAAGTGCCAATTCATACTAGCAAATGATCAGGCATGTCGAAAACAGTAAACGTGGAGACCGAGTCAATAGCAACAATGCAGAACGCCCCTGTCACTGTAACCATACAACAGTAGCTGTTATATTCGATTCCGGTGCATAACTCGCTGCTTGACAAGTCAACGAGGACATACACAAAAGCGCCTGTTCATATTTGCACCGTGCTTGAAAACCGCAAAACGAGACACAAAATCAGACATAAATTCCCACCAATTTAATACATTAGCCGAAATTTGAGGTCAGTCTTATTCAGCCCAAAACATGAATTCCTAATGGGTATTCAGGCAGTTCAATATTAAGCGCCAAACTGACCTCACACAGCGTGCAGCTGTATGCTTGCGGCAAGTTTCTGACCCTAGCACTGCACGTACCTCCACTAGCTTCACTTAATATAACGAAAGCTTGCCGCCACTAAGTTGACGCCTTTTGTTATGTAACTCCTTAGTTAAACAGCGCTCCGCACACGGTAGACTGCCAAACTGAATAAATTTCAACATATAAAACACACGCTAAGCATGCTCCGTATACGCACTTAATCATGGGTTGGTGAAGAAACCTTTTTATTCGACACCACGCCTCACTTTTTAATGAACGCACCATGGTTCACTCATCGTTAGCGATTTTCAAAGCTCTTAGGGTACGGCCACGCAAGCGGCAAAAACGCGCGGCAATAACGCGCGTCATGCCGCGCGCGGCAAAAGCGGCAGGAATCGGGGGTTTTGCGGCGTGCCGCGCGAAATGGGTTCGAGACCCATTTCTTCGGAAAATGCCGCGTGCCGCGAGATGAAGAACCAATAAAGAGCGTCGAAGCTGACGTCACGGACCATCATAACCGCACCGCCGCCGGTCCGCGCCAGGTTTTCAATCGATTATCGTCTTCTCTCGTGGTTCCATGGAGGGATTTGTGGACGCTGTCCGATCGTACCCTTTTCTTCTCACGGTGATTCAGCGTTCCGAGAGCGCGCGAGATCTTATCGCGCTCTCCGAACGCGCGAGCAACACCGCGAGCTCTCATTGTTTCATACGAGACACGACGATCGTCGATTGCAAACCTGGCGCGGACTGGCGGCGGTCCGGTTGTGATGGCTCCGTGACGTAACCCTCGTCGCTCTTGACTGCTTACCGAGATGACTTGTGCAAATTATGTAGCACAGAACACACCACCCTAGAACACATTCTATGGGATTGCGCACATGTTTAGGATGAATATGCAGTCTCACCAGAACAGCTTGGGGCGCGATGGAAAGCAGCGCTGATCAGCTCAGATCTGCAAGATAAACTATGGGCCATCCAGCGAGCTTGTGAGGCGGCCGGGACACAGGGTCTCTCTACCGCCCCTGGCGCGGCTTAGGCCCAGGCCTCAATCCGCTGGTCTAAATAAGCTTGTTTCACTCACTCACTCAGAAATGTATAGCGTTAATTATCTACTTACATAAGCAATGTTTACTTATAATTTGTGCTGCGCCGTAAATTCTTTTCTCGTTTTTCTCAAAACACCGTCTGTTTTGTGTTCTTTTGCTTTGTTCTTCTGTTGGCTGACATACTGCACCAGTTTTTTAAAATTGCATTGCTTAATCTCGTTTACGTGAATTCGCAAGACATTGTAACTGCGTTTTATTTCTCTTTTATCTGTCTTGTTAGATTTTGCTCACGATAGTTTGGCCGTGCCAGTTTGGTTTGCTTTTGATTCGATTTTTTCCTTTATTTATTTCTAATACGCCAGCGTAAATCTTACTTTTGTCTTTGAGGGTCAGTCAGGTATTGGCGTTTACACTATTTTCATTCATCGATTTTTGCATTTTATTGCAGTTTGTGTGAATATTATCTTAGATATTACTGCAAATGTCCGTTTACGGCTTTACGAATAATTCTCAATAAGCTTTCGCTAGCCTTTGGCTATACACCCGGGCGTCTTAATTTTTTGACAATTACTTTGTATCCCTATCTTTAAACAAAAATGATATAAATAGAGACTCATGAGCGAATACACAAGTGCTAACTGCATTGGAGCACTTTCGCGTTCTACGAACAAAAAACCTCTCACTGTAATAGCTTTAGTGTCCTTGGTCCTGCGTCGGTCAACCTTCCACATATTCCATCGCGTATAGTTTTCCGCTCAAATGCAGTCTATTGTTCATAGCCTCAAAATGCGCTTTTTGTTCGGAGAACAAAAGGACAGCGCTAGAATTCGGTTTCTTCAGTAGAGTTATTCATATTCTCAGCTAAGAAGAGGTACAAGTGCGCTGTCGTTCTAAACATTCCAATGTCATCAGAGATACGACGCGTAGTTTTTCGCGAGATTTCGTCTTCTTTTTTTCAATACGATCATCAATATTGTTCCTAGTAGCACAGTGGGGACGCTTAGGTAGGATCTCTTGTACTGCTCCTAAAACCTTGATAATGGGATCCTAAATGCTTTTAGGTTCGTTCAGTAAAAGAGTGGTCTTGTTGCTTTCTGTATTGTCACATATATTGCATACAATACTTGTGGAAGTGAGCCATGGTGTCACCGAATTATATGTATTCTTATTTTGCTTAAAGATCTTACGCTGCAGCAACCACATGTGCGCAATTGTACACGTGCACCTGTCTATCATTTTGCCGCAACAGGTATTCTCTTGTTCCGCAAAAAAAAAAAAAACAAGTGAGAAGAACTTTCTTGTAGAAGGCACGTCTATACGAAATGCTGTACACGTACAAAGGACTCATTTCACAGACACAAGTCTGGAGATCTGCGTGCTGAATTCAGAAGGCCCCGCTGCTAAGCATTAGGTGAGTGTGATATCAAGTCGGCTTATATGTGCAAACCTCCTTTGCAGCTATGGTACAATTGATGGCAGCAGCAATAAGGCAGGTATCTAATTTTTGTGCGAGCGTAATCACTTTTATGATGAAGAGACAAGCACCATGGACGTCTGTCATGTTACATCTGCAGGAAGGCCTAAGTGGTATTCTCGAGCGGCGTTGGTGTTCAGCGGCTGTGCTAGGATTATGCTGACAGTCACAACGCAGACCGCAATGAGTATTTAGTAAGATAACTTGCTTTCTAGGCAGCCTGTTCCCTGTATTTGTTTTTTTTCTTTCATATGCTGCCAATCCTAAGGTGATTTAGCAGGCAGGTACTTAAAAGTGGATATAGTTTTTTTTTTCGGAAGCGTCTCTTTATGGATAATAAATATTTGGTTAAAGATACACAAACGAAACGGGGAACAACAAGAAAACTGTACTTTATTGCACTCACTGCAGTCAAGCTTGACCAAAAAGAATAAAATAAACAAGTTGGTAGAGTATGAAAGAATAATACGAGTCCGCAAAAAAAACAGATAATATTTAGAGGAGAAAAAAGTCGCAGTTTCGCCAGAAAGGCGAAGAATCTATTGCGATCGGAATCTTGGAGCGCTGTAAGAAGTAAGCATATTAGTTTTACGTGCCGTTTAAACTTGTAAACTTAGGCGTACTAACTAAATGAATAAGCATGGTGTCACGCTCGCCCAAGCAAACATGAAGGCCTCTCACTCGATGACCGAGAAAACTCGCTCTCAAAACGCTGTAGTGAGTAAGCGCGCAGCAGCACCGAGCGAATTGACTTTCGTCCAGCCGCTGGCATCAGCGTGAACTAAGCCGCGAAAACACAGCTCAGAGGACCCTGCCTCCGCCGTAGATGGCTTTCAAGATACAGCCGTCGGGACGGGAGCGCGCGGCATAGTACGTGGCCTCCCCCCTCCCTACCCCCCCCCCCCCCCCCGGAGCTTTGCGGAGCCTTGCTGTCCAGTGGGCGTGCGCGGTCGGTCGGGCGGCGTTGAGTAAAACGCCCCCCACCCCCCCTCCTAGACCCCAACCTCCCTCCGGAGCATTGCGCGCGACTGGAAGACGCCACGCTTCCTTCCCGCTTCGCTCTCTTGTGTGCGCGAGATTGAGCCACGATCGCCGGCTCACCCTCTCACGGTTTCACTCGCACATCGAGCGTACGGCGCGCGGCGACGGTTGTATCGCCCGTGTACTTCATACAGAACCTCACAGTGACGACGACGGCATAAACTCGCCTGGAGTTCCTATATAATTAAATAATATACAAGAAATATGTGTGCACGCCGCATAACCCGAATAGTGGAATGCGAGAAAAGAAAGGACGTACAAAGCTCGTCAAATCCGTGTGCGTATAACAAATTCAGAGATACAAATTCACGTTTATGAATCCGTTAGGGGTAAGAGACGAAAAATAGTTTTGCAGGGTAAGGATTTTGCTTTCAATACCTGATAAAAACAGGGTCAGAGACCAACTTTCATTAGCATACAGGCGAAAAAGGAATTCGCGAAAGAATCTCTGGCAAGGGCGTACTCAGCGAGCATGTGTGAATGCGTACGCCTGGCGGCGTAGTCAGTTTCGTCCGTATTTAACAGGTTATGTGGCGTCACATAAATTTTAAGACAGCTAGGTTTGTTCTGACTTGGAGAGTAAACACGAACCAGATTTCAATCGCATATTCTATGATTGGTCTAACATATATGTCATAAGCCATCAGTTTAATGTTTCTAAGGAACAAAAGGATGCCGCGTCGGATACCGAAGAATCGCCTGAGTGCGATGGAAGTCGTCTGGTCTTCACGAGTGCTCCGTCTAAGGTGTTCGCTAATTATCTTTTTTACATATTTGTGACCGACATTTGCAGTCAATGCCATGTTGTTAATTTTGTGCCATAATAATGATTTTTTTGGTCCGGCAGTATTGTCAGTATGTCAGACAGTATTGCCGGCTTATATATTCACATGCGCCATGCGTGGACTTGGCGGCGACTCCTCTAGGTGGCGAAGCGTGTCTAGACGAATTGGAGTGCCTCAATAACAGCGGGCTTAGTATCGAGGTGCTCTAAACTGGAATACTCGACACGAGCTAGGCTGCATACATGCCACATAGCGTAAAAGCCGGAATATAGGTCGAACTTTTATTCAAAAAACCATTGCGAAAAGTCGACCCTCGTCTTATATACCGGACATTGGCGGAAAAACTACGGAAGTCTTGCAACAATGGGCAGATGAAGTAAACAGCCGCCTTCGCCATCGCATTAAGGCTGCTTTTACACATTTTGTTTCAAAATGAGCGGAAGCCGACGGCAATTCACCGTCACCTTCAATAAAAGGGCGATTGAGCACGCGGAAGCCCACGGCAACGTTGACGTGGGCTTCGTATCGTGCGACCATCGAACCGCGTGTTTGTCAGCACCTTATCATCACGACACGGAGCAGCATTTACTGTGACTATTCTGGAACCGGCTGAGTCGCATTTGTTTAAAGCTAAGGGTGTCTTTCGGTACTTTTGCCATTAAAAAAGATTTTTTTTTTCATTTTTATAATTGGTTAGTTGGGGGGTCGACTTATATTCCGGTACGACCTATAGTACGGTTTTTACTGTACATGCGGCATTCTAGTAGTGGCGATACGGTGTGTCGGTACATTGGTTAGGTAATAATCGCGTTTACTCATTAGCGCCCAGTGTACTTTTGAAACTAAAGCACTATTTTCTGTCGTAAATAGTTAAAGATGAAGCTTGCTGTCTTTTTCAGTACGCCCTTTAGCCATGCTTTGTTGCTTGTTCTCAAAGCACATACGATGATTAATTTTTTCTATCGTGTAGCATATTGACACGTATACATGTTTATCTTTCACCGGTGGCCGCTTTCCACCGGCTAACAAATGTTAAACGTTATCGCTCGGCGCAGGACGCGCCTGTATCGGACGTTTCTAGAACGTTATTGATGCTTCTTTCCATTGCCTGTTTTCACCGACGCTTATGTTATCTGATTGCATGACTGACGCGAATTGTCTAGAACTTTCTGGAAGACACGCGGGCATCAGGGATTAATCTAGAACCTTCGATGACTCAGGTATAAAAGCCGACGCGTTTCGCCGCTGATCTGATTTTCGACGATCGCCGACTGTGTTCACCGCTATCGTTGTGCTTTGAGTGTACCTTGCTTTTGTGGGCACAGGTTCGCCCAATAAACAACCAGTTTCGTCGTACACAGTTTTACGACTGTTTTCTTCAGCGTCACTACTACGTTACATCTGGTGGAGGTGCTAGTGCATTCATGCAGCGAACGCCCCAGCGAAGCCGCGATCCAAGCCCGAAACCGGAGGACAACGCCAACGTCACCAAGGACCAGCGAGCTAGCCGTAGGCAGCAAGGACTTCTGCCGGAGTACAGACTTCTTCCCGAGAAGACCACAGCGATCAAGGCCAAGTCAATGACCCCAATGGCAGCCCCAGCATCCCCCATCCAGCTGCAACAACCTCGGGAGCCCCCGACCTTCCGTGGATCATCGGCTGAAGACCCTGAAACCTGGCTGAAGACACACGAGCGGACCGCGACGTTCAGCAAATGGAGCGACGACGACAAGCTGCGCCATGTCTATTTTTTGTTGGATGACGCTGCTCGGACCTGGTTTGAAAACAGAGAGACCACCCTGGTTACGTGGGACCTTTTTCGTGAAAACTTCGTGAGGACCTTCATGAGTGTCGTACGGAAGGAGAGGGCAGAGGTTCTCTTAGAAACCAGAGTGCAATTGCCGACCGAGAACATCGCGATCTTCACGGAGGAGATGACTCGCCTCTTCCGCCACGCCAACCCCGACATGTCTGAAGAAAAGAAAGTTCGGTTCGTGATGCGGGGTGTCAAAGACCAACTATTCGCCGGATTGATGCGCAACCCGCCCAAGACTGTCGCCGAATTTCTTTCCGAGGCTACGACGATCGAGAAGACGCTTGAAATGCGCGTCAGACAATACAACCGCCGTGCCCTGGCCAACTACGCCGACGCTCAAGCGCTGGGCGCCGACGACCTGCTCGAGACCATCAGAGCGGTCGTTCGCGAGGAGCTGCATAAGCTCTTTCCCAGGTCGCAGCCTCACGTGGCATCTATCGCCGACGTCGTCAAAGACGAAGTTCAGCGCTCACTTGGAGTTCCCGATGTACAGCCACAATCGCCGCAACTCCAGCCGGAAGCGCTGACCTATGCCGCCGTCGCCCGTCGTCAAGGCCCCCCTCTGCGCTCGCGCCAGGGCCCCGTAACGCCGCAGCTCCGTCGTCCACCGCCGCCGCCGCCAGCACGCCCGCCCGTCGCCTAGCGCAGCTACCAGAGGAAGACGGACATTTGGCGCGCCCCCGACCACCGCCCGCTCTGCTATCACTGCGGGGAAGCCGGCGATGTCTACCGCCGATGCCCATACCGCGAGATGGGCCTACGAGGGTTCCCCGTCAACGCGCCGCGTCCCGATCGAGGTGAACGACCGCGCGACATCGCCGACTACCTCACCGGAGCCCAGTGGCAACCACGACGATCCTCACGCTCGCCGTCACCAGGCCGCTACATCTCGCCGCATCGCCGTCAGTACAACGGTCCCACCCGGGGCCGATCTCCCAGTCCTTACCCGGGAAACTAAAGGCAGCAACCGATGGAGGTGCGGTTGCTGTACGACGCAATGCCGAAGATCCTCCGACGCCGCCGACGACGACGATTCGCGATTCATCACGACGAGATATCAGCACGCCGCCTAGCAACAGCCTTGACAACACTTCACCGCCGAAAGACCTTCCGACGCGACGTAGCAGCAGCAGAGCAAGCCGACGCAGCCGTGATCCGACGCCACGAAATAACCGCAACGCCAGACGCCGGTCTACCGATCTAGACGTGCTCATCGATGGCCATAACGTCACCGCTCTCGTCGATACTGGAGCCGACTATTCCTTCTTCAGTGGCCCGTTCGCCGCCAAGTTGAAGAAGGTGAAAA